>NW_017306972.1:312346-327903 GCF_000935625.1 Nanorana parkeri
CCGCCAACCCCCCCCCCCCCCCCAAAGGGCTAAGACCATAGGGGTGCCTAATTCAACCAGGCTGTCACAAATGCAGAGGCAAGAATGGTAAATAAGAATCTGCTGCCTGAGTCATATGCAAAGCCACCTAGTATTCAAAAACACACTTAAATAGAGGGAAGAGAACATACACTATATTTCCAAACGTATTGGGACGCCGGCCTTTACATGCACATGAACTTTAATGGCATCCCAGCCTTAGTCCGCAGGGTTCAGTATTGAGTTGGCCCACCCAACAGCTTCAACTCTTCTGGGAAAGCTATGGGAATGTTTGACCATTCTTCCAGAAGCGCATTTGTGAGGTCAGGTACTAATGTTGAACGAGAAGGCCTGGCTCGCAGTCTCCGCTCTAATTCATCCCAAAAGTGTTCTATCGGGTTGAGGTCAGGCCTCTGTGCAAGCCAGTCAAGTTCATCCACCCCAAACTTGCTCATCCATGTCTTTATGGACCTTGCTTTGTGCACTGGTGTGCAGTCATGTTGGAATAGGAAGGTGCCATCCCCAAACTGTTCCCACAAAGTTGGGAGCATGAAATGTCCAAAATGTCTTTGTATGCTGGTGCCTTAAGTGGTCCCTTCACTGGAACTAAGGGGCCAAGCCCGACCCCTGAAAAACATCCCCACACCATAATCCGCCCTCCATCAAACTTTACACTTGGCACAATGCAGTCAGGCAAGTACTGTTCTTCTGGCAACCAGACACGCCCATCAGATTGCCAGACAGAGAAGCGTGATTCGCCACTCCAGAGAACACGTCTCCACTTCTCTAGGGTCCAGTGGCAGCGTGCTTTACACCACTGCATCCGGCGCTTTGCATTGCACTTGGTGATGTAAGGATTGGATGCAGCTGCTCGGCCATGGAAACCCATTCCATGAAGCTTTCTACGTACTGTTGTTGTGCCTGAAGGCCACATGAAGTTTGGAGGTCTTTAGCTATTGACTCTGCAGACAGTTGAAGACTTCTGCGCACTGTGCGTTTCAGCATGCGCTGACCCCACTCTGTCATTTTACGTGGCCTACCACTGTGGTAAGCCTGTAGCTAAGTTGCTGTTGTTCCCAGTTGCTTCCACATTGTTATAATACCACTAACAGTTGATAGTGGAATATTTAGTAGCAAGGAAATTTCACAGATAGACTTATTCCACAGGTGGCAACCTATCACGGTACCGCGCTTGAATTCACTGAGCTCCCGAGAGCGACACATTCTTTCACAAATGTTTGTAGAAGCAGTCTGCAGGCCTAGGTGACCATGCAAGTGATTGGAACACCTGAATCCAATGATTTGGAGGGGTGTCCCAATACTTTTGGCAATATAGTGTATGTCTCAATATATACATACAATTACCGAAGATATGCAAATACCCTGTAGTTTTTATCAAAAGGGAGACATTTTGTACATATAACATCATAGTAATAATGTAGAAACAGCAAGTTGAAATTGAATATTTAGTGATACTACACTAAATCCACAACAACAGGTGAAACCTGCAACAATGAAATATTTATACTTTCTATACCTATAGATATATAAGCCAGGACAGAATATGCATTGTGTTTTCTATTTTATATTGTATTTAAATTATTGTGCTTATCCATCAATTAATTAATACATAAGGTAACATTACAGATGCATAACCATCAGATTAGTGATAATCCCTGAAATATGTAATCCCCTGCATATGTAATTACAGCAGGGCAGCCATCAGCCGTCATTGCGGGCTCTGGGTAGTCAGTTTGATTGTCAGTGCGGGCATTTGGAGGCCAGTGCAGGCTTTGGGTGGTCGGTGCGGTGGTCAGTGTGGGCTCTGGTGGTCAATGCGGGCCTTGGGGGTCAGTGCGGGCTTCTGTGGGAGTCAGTGCAGGCCCTGGTCGGTCTTGAATTTAAAAAGTAAAGATCCAAACAGTGTCTCTGCCATTGGCCATGCTTCTGATCATATTGTTTGAGCATAATGTTCATGTAGGGTGATCAGATGCCTGACCAATGGCAGAGACACTGTTTGGGGCCTGATGCTGGCAAAGGCTCCCCCACCCCAACGTCGGGCCCCTATTCAGCCTTGGGCACCTGCTGCTGTCCTCTTTAATTTAAAAAGTAAAGATCCACACAGTGTGTCTCTGCAAACGGTCCTCCCCCCCACCCCACCCCAGTGTGTGTGTGTGTGTGCGCAAACGGCCCCACCTCTGCAGCTGCTTTTAAACACTTACCTTTCCACTTCAGCAGCTGTGCTCCATGCTTTGAATTTTAAAAAAAACAACCCTTCCTGCATTACACAGGAACGTACCAATTGTACAAGGGGGCCCGGGATACTACCAACTTGTCTGTACATAATAATCTATAGTAAAAATTGCTTGGTTGGAGCCCGGGCCACCTGGGCCCCTGACATTAGTACTGGCCCACCTGATAGACATTCATAGGCCATAGATCCACCTAACAAAACAGTAACATATTTAGCAGATTAGCAAAAATATTTTTATTTACAAAAATGGCTTAAAAGAGATCATTTCATTTCAGTCCAAGAGGTTGTGTAGCCTGCAGATTAAATATTCATCTGGTTTTACATTGTAAAATCAATTTATTAAAGTCACCTTCTCAAAGTGGCTCACACACACGACTTTTGCAGTAAGCCTGCAAAAGTCATAAAAGTAGAGTCAATGTGTAGTGATTCTACCATTCTCTACTGCATATGTATAATCCTGAATTCTACGCCTAAATTGTCTCTTGGCCTTGCGTATATAAAGGCACCACATATACATGTCATCATATATAAAATTCCAGTCTTTTCACATGAGGCATGGTGTGTAATTATGTGCACTTTTCCATCAGGGAGAAGAATCTGACGAAGCCCTGGCAAAGTAGGCGGGGCGAAACGCGTCAATGGTAATGGACGATTGACTGATACCACACCTGCATGTCAGGTAGGAAACTCCGGTGCGAGGAGCCACAAAAGCACTAACTGCGACCTCTCACAAAGGAACCCACCAACAAGCAGTTTGAACACTGCAGTGAAAGATTCTCACCGGCCACCGGAATCCCAAAGTGAAAAAGCAGAAAGATTTCTTCTATCAACTTAAGAATAAAAGATTACACGTGGTGGAATTCCTAAGTACAATCTAAAGCTCTAGACCAAAACAGTGAGTACTCATGTTTAGTGGCGCCATTCGGCACAGTTTTGAAGATCCTTGAGTGTGACTCTCATGCCACTAATTATAATGTCACACTTCCCTGTGTGAGGATCCGGCGCCGGGTTTTACCTCCTGTCTGAGCTGCTTGGCTTCCTGCCAATCCACTCTGAACCTCTCCATTAAAAGTCCAGCTCACTTGTTCCGTGCCGTTCGAGCAACGTGTCTTTTCACCCAGTCGGACTTCCTGTTTATTTCTTGCCTAAGTAATCCCTGCGGTTGCCCACCACCTACCTTGTCTCCTGTGAGTCTGGATTCCCTCTTCCTCACAGCGAGATCCTGTACGTCCTGCATTGGATTGATCATCAGCTTCTTCAAGTGAGTCCTTGCACCTGTGCCTACTCGTGTGGCTGTGTATATATGCTTCAACCCTGTCTGCTGATGCATCCAGCACCTCGGTGCTGCCACTAATCTTTTTGTCTGTGTGGGCATGCTAGAGAGCCGCAACCTGGAAGGTGTCCAGCAGCCAATCATCCTCACCATTAGAGGCTCTGTCGAACACCTGGCCCTTCTTAGAACCTGCACCTCTAGTGCGTCCCTGTTGACACCATTTTTTGCACGTTACTTTTTGTCATTTTGTGTGCCCCGGTCGCACACCTGTAGTTTTTATCAAAAAATGCATGAAGCGAGTGATAATGTGGTTGTACAATCAATTTTAATAGGGGTTTTTCAGGTGACGGTTTGATTGTTTATGTTGATAACCTGCGTTTAAATCATGTTTAATAAATTTATATTTTTATACCACAGCAGACACTCCAACCTGTCTATAACTGCCCTCTGATCTAATCTCCTTTAGATCAGCATTATCCCTTTTTTCTAGAAGAATATGGGTACCCTATTGTAACCAAATACATTGTGTGCAGAAGCCACAGCGTTGTATACCCCAATGTTCACATGGGTATCCTCTCAATACACCCATGTAGTGACTTAACACTAACCTATCCTTTAGTGATTTTGATCATCTGTAAGTAATAGAAGGGGTAGGAGGAACATATTTACCAACAAATAGATCATTAGTTAAAAGGTACAAGTACTTACCAAGTATGGACCTAATCTGGTGGTGACTTGATGCATATTTAGTGATCATCCGAATCGTATTATCTTGTGTCTAAATTTTAGGGTTAAAGATCAAATTCTGTTGTGACTTCATTAATGTCTTTTTTGTATACGCCCTTTACAAGAATTTTTTATTGTAACTTCTTGCTAGTAACCTAATTTTTAATTGATCAGCCTGATATTTGAAATCCAAGTCATTTGAGCAATTTCTGTGATATTGACTTAATGGGATACTGAAAGTAAGGGTTTGGGGTGTAAGCTGGATGCATGTAATATAGTCTTTCCAGCCATGATTTTCCTGTATAGTGTCATAAAAATGTCCCCCTGTGAATTGGTCCTAATTTCCATATCCAAGAAGAGGATCATTTCCTTGTCCTAAGACAATGTAAATTTTAAATTGTAGTCATTTACGGCTATGAAATCTTTAAATCCTTGAAGTTCTTCGAGCGTTCCAGACCACACCATCAGGACATCATTAATTAGCTGCATCAGTTGAAAGCATTGATTACTTCAAAAAACACTTATATGAGTTTCCACTCATCGAAAACACTTAAGGTGCCCATACACGAATATCGACTTATTTTCATATGCGATCGCGTTTTTGTTCGATATTCGTACGGTTGATGGGCAGTGTACAACCGCAAATACTGTACAATCGATCGACTTTTGACTAACCAGCAGGTTAGAAAACTTTGGTCGATCGTACAATTTTCGCAAGGTTGGTGGCGTTTCCGTACGGCAAAATTTGTACGATTTACACTGCACATGTGCAGATGAGAATACGTGTGGTCGATTACCGCTATTCGTCCAGGTGCTTTCTTCTAATTACAGCTGATCCAACCTTGCGATAAGTGGGGCAGGATGGGGCCGCTGTACGAAAATCGTACGACGGTACGATCATTGGACGAAAAGTGTAGTCCGATGATCGCAAGGTGTATGGGCAGCTTTAGATTTTTTTCTTTTATTCTTGCTGCTGTTTTTTATGTCCACTCATTAAGTGCTAGTTTTCCTAATCGTGTGATTTAGAATTTACACTATATAGATGTGACCAGGGTGTTCACTTCATTTTTAAAGCTGCCATATTTGTTGGGTTTCTTGGCAACATTTACCCTTCTATTGTTTACGCCCATTCTGACATTAACTCCATTTTTTGGGTACTGTTGGTGGTATGTGGACTTATTGTGCACACAAGATGCTTTATTATGTTTTCACTTCAGGTTTTTACCTTTTGGCTTCTCTGTTTCCATTGACTGTTTGTTTTTTACTTGGCACCCTCTATTTATGGTCTGAAAGCTGTTTGGAGTGCACCTGGATGTGCATTATTAGGTTCTTTATAACCTAAGGGTTCAAATAGATGATTCTGCCTGATAACTACATATGCCACATATCTGGTTGTACAGTGTGAAAAATGTGTGTAACCCAAAAAACTTTGGAAATACAAATCTTTTTAATAACCTAAATCTGTTGATTTTCTATTATGGACTTCAAAGTAGAAGGGGTCCTTTTATTGGGTGGGCAAGTGGACACTGTCTTTTGGCTTTCCAGTGGTGTTTTTTATTTGTTCTTTACCATGCATTGTTCTGCTGGCAATGATTCCCATACAATCCCAGCTCTCCAGAGCCTGTAATTGTGCCATATTCACATAGAGGGAGGAAGAAGGGGAGAAGTACAGGGGGAGGAGTTGGAAGCCTGGAAGAAGGAGGCTGTTTTTATCAGTCGGTGAAGGTCCTCATTCATCCAGGTCATAGTATATCTGTAAACAACTGTCAAAGCAACTGGACTTGCTGTATTTTTCTTGAAGACGTTTCACTGGTCATCCAACCAGCTTTCTCAGTTCTGAAAGTTCAGTTCTGAACTGAGAAAGCTGGTTGGATGACCAGTGAAACGTCTTCAAGAAAAATACAGCAAGTCCTGTTTCATTGACTTATTGTTTACAGATATGCTGTTTTTATCAGTTTAGCATTAAGTATCATTTTGCTGGCAATTATCCCCATATAACTTCAGCTCTCCAGTGCCTCTCTTTGTGACATAATTACATTGCTGGAGGAAGTGGTGGAGGAAGGGGAGGAGGAGCAGAGAGAGGAAATGAGAAAGGGGTGAAGGAATAAAGGAAAAATTAGGAAGAGGTCATATTATCAAGGCTTGCCATCAACTACCTCCATGTGGTAGCACCTCTACCTCTCTTTTCAGGCTTGCACTGATTTGGGGAAGGGTGGCCAGCTTATATAGATGGGATTTTTCACTTAAATATTGCTGCTCACCACCCCTTGCCTTGGCCATAGGATTTCCCTCCTTCATATGCGGTTGCTTGCTCTTCCCCCTGCATTGTGTAAGAGTGAGCAGCCTATGGCTTTAGGTTTTGCCCCTGAAGCTATGCTTCCTGAGCCCTGAACGAAATTAAATAAATAAAACATTTTTCCAAAAAAAACCTGGCTGTGTAGTGACAGGAGAAGGAAGGAAGATTATGCTGTCAAAGGGAAGGTATTGTGTCTGGTCTCTGCTGTGTGCTGCCTGGCTACAGCATCCATAATAATAATAATAATAATAATAAAAATGAAAACAAAAATGTAAAACAAAAATGAACTAAAATTGTGGCTGGGAATCTCCCACTCTATGTCTACCCAGGCCAGGATGGGTGTTTTTCCCATTGGACCTTCTCCGCACTATGAAGTATTTTTTGTAGTTAAATATCCACAATGACCAGTGTCCACCACCCCATGCTCTTTTTTGACAATAGCTTGCCTATTAGCTTTAATGGGGTTCACTGGGTTTTACAAATTGCAATCAGAATTCAACAAACCCACCAGGAATTGAACCCAGGCAGATTCACTTATTCTTATTCCTAGTATATCTGACACACTATTAATTATGTGTAGAGCAAGTGATGAAATGAAAAAGCATATTGGTTGCTAAGGTTTTTATTAAGCAGGTTTTTTTTAGCAGGAAATTAAGATGGCAGATTTAACAACATACAATGGTATTAGTGCGGCTGATTTAGTTCAAATTATAGGCAAAAATGTGATTTCTTCATTTATCACAACAAAAATGTCCTTGGCCTTGGCAAGGATTGCAAGGATCAGGACAGCAGGGGACAACACAAGGGTTGCAGGGATTGCATGGATCTGCCAACAAAAAAAAAATTGATTAGTCATATGATATATCCAAACCCCTTCATAACCAGAGATCATTGAAGCCCACATCCCCAGACCAAAATGTAGCAGTGTCAGTATGTGTTCCTTTTCTTGACAATAATTCTAGTTTTCCTACCAGAATTATTGTACATTTACATTTGTTTTTAAGGACCTATTATATGATCGGTTTTAATAATTACTTTACTTTGTTTAAGATATATAATAAAATAACAAATAGAAACAATGTAAAATAAAAGTTGGATGTTCATTATTTTTCATAGCATTTTTCAAAGTATTTTTTTTTTTTACAAACTGTAATGCTATCTAACACTGTATCCAGAGTTCACAGGGAGAGAAGCACATTGCCTTCTGAGGGTGAAGAAGTGTATAACTTCCAGTGATCACCATGTTTGGCTGCCATGGCAAAAAATCATACTAACTGGTTCCGGATCATTTAGCTTGAAACATATGACTGTCAGAGGTAACACAGTCCTAGAACTAGCAGCTGACAGATGTGCGCTCCTGGTTCACAGCTGCAATGTAGATTAATCTTATCATTAGAAAGCTGAGAATCTTGATCTACAGATGGCAGATGGAAAGTTAAAAACAGTACATATTTAATTTAGTAAATTAATATAGTTTAGGGCCTGTTCACACCAGACGCTGCGTTCCAGCCCAATTCTGTCCGGAACGCACTGGATTGCATTGCAGCCGGCTTACTATGTTGTTGAGCGGGGACGTGGTGGGTCATTGAAGTGAATGGCAGCGTAGCCGCACCATCTGGCCGCAATACGATCGTCCGCATGGGAATGCAAGGCATCACATTCTCAAACAATTCATCCCCACACAGCTACCTCCTCA
Source organism: Nanorana parkeri (assembly GCF_000935625.1). NCBI lineage: Eukaryota > Metazoa > Chordata > Amphibia > Anura > Dicroglossidae > Nanorana > Nanorana parkeri. Next base: position 320,610 of record NW_017306972.1, read on the forward strand.
TGTATCATTTCCCCCTCCTCTTTCAGATTGTAAGCCCTCAGGGGCAGGGCCCTCCTTACCATCCTGTCTTGAATTGTATTGTCTTCCTTACATTGTAAAGCGCTGCGCAAACTGTTGGCGCTATATAAATACTATGTAATAATAATAATATCAGTGCCTGTGGTCCGGTCCAAAAAAATAATGCTTGCAGCATTTTTTCTGATCGGCCCGCAGGCTACATTGCAGCCGGAGAGCGCAGCTAAGGTGCCATTCACTTCAATGGACCGCCATGCCCCTTCCCGCCCCACAAGAAAGTGAGCCGGCCGCAATCTGATCCAGTGCGTTCCGTCCAGAATCGGGCCGGAACGCACTGTTTCTGGTGTGAACAGGCCCTCGCACACTGCTAAAATAGACTCTCTCTAATTTGTCACTGCATCCTCTTGGCAAGGAAAACCAACTTTACCTTTTTTATAAGATGCAATTATGTTACACTCCACATTACATAATGTGCCAGAAATATAGTCACTTGAAACTCCACTACTTTTTACTCATGGTGTAAAAGGTTGCAGCATTGCTACATACATGTAGACAAAGTGTATGACTTTTCATATTTGCCAACAGAAGAAATGGGGAGTGGTTCATGCAGACCTTAGAAGGGTAAATACTTCTTAAACACAAACAAGTGCAAAAAATTATAGCTATTGCTTGTGGTGTTCTGTTGGACCAAAACAGTTGATATAATCAGTAGTTCTTAAATCTATACAGTTTTTTTCATTATCAAGTAAAAACATAATTGCATTTATTATTCACCTGTATAAAAAAAAACTGAAAATGTGCACTGTTTGTGAGAGGCAAACACCAAAGCTAAAAATTATTTTTCCTAATGATGGGATTGGCTTATTTTAGGGCAGGGACAGGCAAACTAGGCCCTCCAGCTGTGGTGAAATTAAAAATGTCATAATGCATCTGCCTGTGGAAGTCATGCCTGTGGCTGTCAGTCTTAGGCTGGGCACACACCTTACAACCATCACAAGACTTTTGTCTTGCGATGGTTGTAAGGTACTTAAAAAAATGTACGATCTGCCTATCTTGGACAGGCAGATCGTACTTGCGATGATCGCAAGCCGCGCCCCCCTGAGGGGCGGGTTTCTGATGACCGCAATGCCGAACGAGCAGTGTGCGCTTGCACACACCGGCCCGTCAGGCTTTAATCTTACGAACATGCTACACACCCGCCGAACATCGTACGATGCTCGGCGGGTTTTCGAACATGTTTGCAAGTTTAAAGTCGTGCGACCTTACAGTAGTAGAGGTCGCACGGCTTCCACACACCTTACCAAAATCGTACGATCGCGGGATTTCCTGCGATTATCGTACAATTATTGCAAGGTGTGTGGGGACCTATACAATGCCGAATGGAATTTGTAGTTGCCCCACAGCTGGAGGTCCAGACCCTGTTATAGAGTATATACTATTTATACATTGATCTTCTATACCCAAAACAATAACCTATTGCTCCTCTTTACCTTGCTGGTGAACATAGACGTTACTCCGGTGATGATGGTGAGGGTTACAAGCTGAAAAAATGCAAATGTTTATTAAAGAACAATACCAGGCAACAATTATAAGTAAGCAATGAACGTTTATTGCTCTAAGCAAAATAAAGTTTACCCCAGATTTATTAATCTACTTCATCTACAGTTCATCATGAGTGGTACTACCACCATCATGACATGCTTATGCAACTATTTTCTTTGTGTCTTTGAAACAGGAAGGAACCTGCAGTAGTTAATCAGAAAACCTGGGATGCCTTACTTTGCCAGGGTTTAGGCTTATGGTACACTCCACTCAGAAATTAAAACTGAATTCTGCTTACTTTGTTATACATGTACATTTCATATTAGACATATGCAGTCTGATTCCTCTTCCGACTCACTTTTTAGATACTGTAAGTTATCTCACCAAACATAAAAAATATGTTCTAAACCTACTTTCATTCATGGAGGCTAAAATATTTTACTTAAAAATAATATAAGGACCAGCGAAAAAACTGAAATACAGCGACATATACAATAACTGATAACTGGCACACCTTGGGGTCTATTCACGAAGCTGCCGAAGGATCTAGCTGTAGCTTCTGCCGATCCTTCGGCTAGATATTTTTCTGTTCTGCTCTGTCCCACTGAGGGACCGAGCAGAACAGCCGAGCCGAATGCCGAACATGCTGAGCATGTTCGGCCGACCCGAAGCCACACGAAGCAAGCCGATGTACGGCTGATTTCAGCCGATGTACGGCTGAAATCAGCCGTACCAGCCTGAAGTGAATAGCCGAACAGTGTTCGGCTCACTTCACTTCAGATCGGTCATTCACTCGGCTGCCCTCGGCAGCTTCGTGAATAGACCCCATTTGTAGCAGAAAATTAAAAGAAACAATGGCATTTGCAGTGGAAGTAGTGCATAGAACCTTTCTACATTATGTATAAAAACAATGTAGTTTATAAACAAATCACTTACGGTCTTGGCATGGATCTTTGCAGACTGCTGACCTTTGGCAAGGGTTCTTGCATGGATCTTGGCATTGGATCTTCTGGCCACCACATGCACCTTTGATTCCAGACATATCTGCTTTTAAGTTTGGTTTGTCTTCTTGGAAAAATCAGAAGCTAAAAGAGATCTTGTGCTTATTTGAATAGCTTACAATGGGATCTTTGTATATATAGCGCAAGTGGAATTAATTACATTCCTCCATTTGCTGGTCACAACAGATTTACAAGGTGTTTCAACACTATCCACATGCTTATTTACTAACTTGTGTGTTCCCTATTCATCACTTTGCTATTTATTTCTCTACATTCTTTGAATTAAATGTATTTAATTTTATTATATGCTGATGCATAACTTTAATTATGATTATTGGTTAGAGTGCAAATTGCATGGGTTCTTGCATGGATCTTGGCATTGGATCTTCTGGCCGCGGCATGCCCCTTTGATTCCAGGCATATCTGCTTTTATGTTCGTTTTGCCTTCTTGGAAAAATCAAAAGCTGTAGGATTGGTTGTTTGAAAGCTTACAATGGCAGCTTTTTATACTGTAAATATATACTGTAAATGTAAGAATTCAGACACATTCCACCACTGGCTGGTCACAACGAATTTACAAGGAGTTTAAACACTATCCACATGCATTTCATTAACTAATTTGTGTGTTCCTTATTCAACACTTTGCTATTTAATCCTCTACACTCCTTGAATTAAACTTGTTTAGTTTTATTATATACTGATGCATAGTTTTGATTAGGATTATATGTTAATGCAAATTGAAAAATAGTTGTTTAATATCTATTTACAGCATATGTGGGGGCAGCTTTATTAGGAAATGTGCATTTTTACTCAAAGGGTAAACAAATACCTGCAAATAAGCCTGCAAATAAGGGTCTTGATTCTTCAGACAGCCAAACAATTACCATTTTCAGGAGGCGGTCAGGAATGCCAACCTTTGTATTTTTTTCATAACAGGTGTAATTTAACCTCTGCTGAGGTGGTCTTATGGTTACAGGACCCAATAGCTCAAGCTTAAATGTGCATTCACAACTGAGCTAGAAAAGCTATCCATTGTTCCCCCCCCCCCCCTTTTTTAAAAAACATTTTTTTATTGTATTTACCAAACAAAAGGAAGATACACCAAATACAAAGAATACAGAGGACATAGCCATCGATACAGTAGTTGTAGTAAACGAAGTGTAGCAAATCCGTAGCAATAATAAGGTCGTAGTACTCAAAAGCATATGTAAACGATCCAAATGAGAATACTTCGGCTTTACATATTACATTTGGCAGTAAAGGAAAGCCATTTATAGACAACGATTATGCATACAATGTCATTGTACAGAGGCGTTATTAAACGCAAGAAATACAAGGAAGTTTGCAGGACATGGCTCATAGCCCAAACTTTATTTAGACATAAAGACAAGGAAGAGAAGTCATGAAGTAAGTAAAAGAGTGAGAAAGGAAAACTCAGGAGTATCTAGAAAAATAGAAACCGACTCCGCCGTAGATCTCCACCGAGTGGTTCAGATCATGCCCTTCCCATGCTTACAATATTTACCCCTCCCCCCCCTTTTAACCTAACCCTTTTGGTCAGGTAGGAATTCCTAACCAGACCCTTAATCCAAGCAGGGCTGAGTAGGAAAAGGGGGGGGGGGAGAACAAACGTGCCCGCTCTCCTGCACCATACCAGGCCATATGCCCTCATCATGGGGAGGGTGCTTTGCCAGGGGGGGACAAAGCACTTTGTCCCCATGTCAATGAGGAAAAGGGCCTTTTCCCCCACAACCCTGGCCCAGTGGTTGTGGGGGTCTGCAGGCAGCGGGTTTATCTGAATCTACGTGCCCCCCGACATGGATAAGTAAGGGGTAGTTGTTACACAAATAGTAAATGTTGTAAACAAATAGTGTTAATGTTGTAAACAAATAGTAAATAAACACACTAAACAATTCCTTTATTAAACACACACAAAAAAAACATCCCATCTAAGTTCAGCAATGTAAATCATCCTGATCCTGGAATCAATTTGAAATAGCCAATAGCAGGCTTCGTTTATTTCTCGCCCACTGCCCAATGTAAACATTCCATCGGGCGGTGAGCTGCAGGTTTTTCTTTTTTTTTTCATCAGGTCTGCAGATTACGTGATCGACGCTGAATTTACATCAAGGGACATTTTTTGTTTGTTTTTTTGTTTAAAAAAGGAATTGTCAGAAATGTGTGTAGTGTGTTTTTATTTACTATTTGTGTTTACTTATGAATGAATAGGGAGTAACAACTACTCCTTACTCATTCATGTAGGTGGGCGGCATCTGGGGGCCCCCTTTATGAAACTGAGCACCCAGATTCTTATAAGCAGACCCCCACAACCACCAGGACATGGTGGCAAGGTGCTTTTCCAGGGGGTCCCCCCATGGCAATGCACTTGATTTTCTGATATTGGACATTTTTGACCCACTTTATTCATTATAATTTGTAGTCCTTCAGAGATGTTTTTTCACAGAGTTGAAAAATTTGTTTCAGGGGATTAGTAAACAATTGGTTTACATCTATAAAAGAGGTCTTATTTTGTTTCCTTTCTGTTTCATTTGCCACATATTTTTCGGGACAGGCGTACAGATCTGTTGATATACAGGCTTTTAAACATGCATAAACCGGCCCATAGGTATGTCAACAAGACTTCAGTTATGTTAAATTTTTGTATAATAAGCTATTACCATGATCTTAACTATATATATACTTTTGTTCCTGTTGCACTTTACAAGTACTTTTTCTTGTACTTGTTTTATATGAAGTTATAAAGGTGATTTCAGTAATGATTTGTGAACTCTGACTATATGTTGATGTTGCAATTTAAAACACAGGTTAGGAGGGAGTTTGTTCTGTTTATATATGTGTGTGTGTGTGTATGTATGTGTATATATATATATATATATATATATATATATATATATATATATATATATACATATGTTTAATTATACAGGATTTATATAGCGCCAACAGTTTGCGCAGCGCTTTACAATAGTTGGAAGACATTACAATTCAAGACAAGATGATGAGGGCCCTGCCCATGAGGGCTTACAATCTAAAAGGGAAGGGCAAGTGATACATGAGGAGGTGTGTGGGGATGAATTGTTTGAGAATGTGATAATTGAGTGGTTAGTTTGAGGTGGGATAGGCTTCCCTGAAGAGATGAGTCTTAAGTGATCACCTAAAGGCAGTCAGAGTGGGAGATGGTCAGACTGGTTGGGGTAAAGAGTTCCAGAAGATGGGAGAGGCAAGGTTTGAGATATAGCTGGGTGCATAGTTGTGGATAGCTTTGTAAGTTGGTAATATTTTGAATGTTATCCTATTCGAAGCCAGTGGACGGATCGGCAGAGGGGGGTTGCAGACACAGAGAGATAACAAGTGAGTGGATGAGTAATTTTGCGGTTTCATTGGTGAGAAGGGGCGTATTGGAGATATTACAAAGGTGAAGGCGGCAGGATTTGGATAGTGATTGGATGTGGGGAAGAAAGGTGAGGTCTGAGTCAAGGATCACACATAGGACCTTGGCATGGGGGGAGGCCTGGATAGTTGTTTTATCAATCTCAAGGGTAAAGTTAGGGGAAGGTGCACGGGGGGCAGGGGAAATATCATGAGCTCAGTTTTTTAAAGATTGATTTTTAAGAAATGTTGTGACATCCAGACTAATATGTCAGTTAGTAGATAAGTGACAGGCAAGGACACTCAGGGGGTGAGCTGTGAAGTAGAAATATATATTTGAGTGTGATCTGCATAGAGGTGGTATTGGAAGCCATGTGAGGTAATTAACTGGCCAAGGGTGGAGGGGTAGATAAAGAGAAGGGGTCCATGGAGAGAGCCTTGGGGGACCCCTACAGAAAGAGGAGGAGTTAGATTTGTAGGTGACACTAAAGGTGCGCTTAGGTAGGAGGAGAACCATGAGAGAGCAGTCTTGTAGGCCAAGCAAATTTAAGTTTTCATATATATTAGGTATGCATCGATATATCGGCCGCCGAAACATATTGGCCAATTCTTTTGGATATGGCACTTTTTTTGAATGGCCATTTTTTGCCGAAATAGCGATGCATTCGTACTTTCTCTCCTCCCTGCTGGGCGCTGCTCTGTCTCCCAGCGGGGAGGAGAGAAACTGTCACAGGTGGCAGAGCGCTGCGGGAGGAGAGCTCTGTGAGCGGCCGGGTCTCTCCTCCCCTTACCGCTCAGCTTCCTGTCATAGATCAGGAGAGCAGTGTGGCCGGCGGTGCGGGGGAGCAGTCGGCAGTCAGATCGAGCTCTCTCCCCGCACCGCTCGCTCAGCCTCCTGTGAGAGCATGTCATGAAGGAGAGCGACTACAAACACTCAGTGATCGCTGAGTGTTTGTAAATAAATTAGGACATAGCAAGTTTACTATATTCTCAATTATGAATGAATGGTTAGTGATCTACATCACCTCCTGTTCATTCATGATTGTGGATATAGTAAACTTACTCTGCCCTCAAGTTATGAATGAACATGAACACTCAGTATAGAGGATTCCTGTTCATATATAACTGGGGATACAGAAAAATAGATTGAAAGCTCTGTGTTCCCAATCTTTTTCTATTTTAAAAGGGAAAAATCAGGGGTCTGTTTAGACCCCTAATATTTCCCCGAAGCCCCTAAAAGTAAACTAAAAATATTTAATTGTTTTTCATTTCGGTTTGTTTTGGTTTTGAAATTTACATTTCGGTGCACCTCTAATATATATATAATTTTGTATTATATATATATA
>NW_017306972.1:328264-386417 GCF_000935625.1 Nanorana parkeri
ATATGTATGTATGTATGTATGTATATATATATATTTTACTGGTACTATGGGTCAGTTGCACCCCAGGACCACCCAAATAGTCTATAAAAGATCTAGGTAACCCCCAACCCAGAAAAATGAGTGTCTTGTTTTCCATGTTCCCCTTCCCTAGAGAGGTATTGTTTTTTACATCCATTAGTATATTGTAATACCAGGAATACAGAAAATATTTGTTAATTGCTTACAGTAATTTTAACTTCCAGGTTACTCATAACAGCATAGATCCCTCCTAGAGTCCTGTTGCAAGTCTTTCAAATGTTAGTTTGGGGGTTATTCTCCCCTGCCCTCCACTCCAGCCAGTCAAGCACACGACTTTTCTAGATCAGCTATTTACTGGCAGTTTTGCAAATTGACAGCTCTGAACCCGGAATTGCTAAGAGCACAGCTCTTCTGGGCTCATTGATGGCAGAGCGGATTGGTGAACAGATGAGCCCGGGAACAGTCGCATGGGGGTGGCATCTTTACATCCCAATAAATGTTATCAGGCTGTTCTACAGCAATCTGAATCACTTTTACTGGAAATCCAGGAGCCAGCGGGGAAAAAATGCAGCAAGCTCACAGCTTTATAAGTGTCCTCTGGAACAGCAAGTGATTAAACAGAATGGGGGTTATGAGTCCATGTAGTTCCAAGGCAATCAAACAATGTGTAAAGTGACACTAAACTCAGAAGTTAAATCTTAAAAATGCATTCGAGTACCTTAACTGAAAATGTATCTTATTTGTGTATCACTCAAATCATCACTGAATTCATGCCGACACTGTCCTTCCTTCTGGAGGCTACTTTTGTTCCCCATGGTCCCTGTGTGTGTTGTAAAGTAGCCACCGCTCCAAGCTCACTCCTGTGTTAGACTACAATCTCATGTTTAGTTTACTAATTTGTATTGACATTGTAGTCCATCATGGGAGTGAACTTGGAATGGTGGCTACAAATTCGGAGATGATTTAAGGATCTACAGCTGAGTAATAGAAAATTAAGGTACATTTTAGGGTTGCAGCTAATGATTATTTTCATAATCGATTAGTTGCCCGATTTCTTTTTTTCAATTAATCGATTGGTTGCATTAAAAACATCTCTCTCTCTCGATTTATCATCGATTTAATCAATTAATTGTTTCAGCCCTAGTAAATTTTTGTTAATAGTTAAGGTACTTGAATCCATTTTTAAGATCTAACTCCTGACTTTAGTGTCACAGCTTGAGTGCTGTGCAGGTGTGGTGCCCAGCAACAAAACAAAAAATCCCTTGAGACGGACACCTTGGAAGCAATCTCTGACTTTCTTAACAGCACACATTGCTAACTTCAAGAATTAACTAAGCAAGGTTTTGCCAAGTGAGGACTTTACAACTTAAAAAACCAAGTTGGAAAAGAAAAAGCGCCTGATATTTTATCTAGATTAAGTACATTACCAGTGGCAGCAGGTCTGCAGGTGGGCTTGCCCATCTGTGAGGTGCACAAGAAACAGTGGGGCAGAGAACCAAATAATGGTACATAAGGATCATTTAATACATGAATTCCTTTGACCCTAACTTGTTAGCTGTTTTAAAAAAAAATCTAATTAATGGGAGATTGACAAGAGGTGTTAACAAGAGCATTTTCATTGATTGTTTTTTTTTTTCTATCAAGAATGAAGGTCTGATATTACTTTTGAATTCTGCAGACGGGTATAAAGGGGTTGATTTACTAAAGGCAAATAGACAAGGGAATTTGTTCTTTCAAAGGTAATTTTCCCATCGCTTAGTTCTTGAGGCAAAGCTCTCTTGACTTCCATCATCCAATCATGTGCAAGCAAAAATACTGTTTTGTTTTTTTTTAAAATTTCTCCTTGCACATCATTGGGTGTTCTTTGCAAAGTGAATGTTTACCACAATCACTAAGCTAAGGGAAAATATCCTTGAAATGTACATGTGAACAGCCTGTTCTAAATCAACCCCAAAGTCTCTTAATAGTTCAAATATGTTGCAATTGACTTTTTTTCTTGTTGTGTTTTTTTTGTTTTCAAGGTTTCTGTTATATAGGCAGAATGTTGCAGTGTCAAGTTTGTAAATTTATATACTTCTATTTAAATTTTTTCATATTTAGGATTGATATCTATATACTTCGTCTTTGTGATGGATTAGTTGTAAATTGTTGAGTAACAATGAGGATAGTGCTAAAATAACTCTGTCTGCTGTGTGGTTGACTAGTTATGTGTTAATGCATCTTCTTTCTGACCCTGCAGTTTAGTTTTTATGAATAAAATGCATTAAGATGAATTGGCTGCGTGAAGTGAATTGGACCATGTTGTTTTGTTGCCGTGTAGTATAGTACATAGACCTTTGTTGCCATGTAGTATAGTACATAGACCTGACCCCTGCACTATACAGTATACACTATACTATTTAAGTGACATCACGTCACAACAGGCCAGTCTGGCAGCAGAGGAGGCCAGGCACCAGCAGCAGGAGCAGGTAAAAGGAGCTGGGAGGGAGATGCAGCCCCAACCAGCCCACCTGAGACCCCAGCAGAGCCCACCATAGAGAGTCTCAAATGGGCTGTGCAGCATGTATGGTGTGCTCTGCAGGGTCACTTTCAGGTGGACTGTGTGGGGTCTCAGGTGGGTCCTGTGTTCAGTGCGTTACTAAGCCCTGTGTGCAGTGCGTTACTAAGCCCTGCGTCCAGCACATTACTAAGCCCTGCGTCCGATTCTTTACTAAGCCCTGCCCTGGCGTTGCGAAGCCCAGAGTCGGGCACATTGCAAATCCCAGAGTCCACATCATATAATGTTCTGCTCATTGTTCTCTTTACAGCACTGGGGTATATGTCAGAGCTATACAAATGTATAATAATAGTGTGTGACTGTGGGAGGACATTAGAGTGTAATCTCCTCTGTGCAGAGGCTGATATGACTGGCTCAGTGTGGCTGCCCTGATTGCATTTGTGGAGACCCTGGGAGTATACTGGACAACTTGATGGGGGTGAAACACAAATGTGTTGTTTTGATGAAAGTCAAGTGAACTGTCATGTTTCTTTATGCTGAAGAAAAGCAGATTATGTGAAGTACATGGATTGTTGGCCTTTCTGTGAATAAAGACTGTCCTCTTTTATGTTAAAGATGGCTTCAAGAGTGGTTTCTTAGTGCTCACCATTGCGCTAAATTCCCCAAACATCACACTTTTCTAAATCTTTTTGCAACCACATTTTTCAGAAAAACATTTTGTGGCATCAAGTATAGTCATCAACATGTATTTAACCTGATAAGAAACATGCTGGGGAGAAGTTAATTTTGGTTTGATACATATGTCAAGTGTAGCACCCTGTAGGCAGGAGTGCTATTAAATTTAGTATTTTTAGATTGTACCAGTCTGATGCTGATTTGTAGTCTATGCTCATCTGGTCTCTCCTGATCAATCTCTGATCATTTGCATCTGTCTGCTGCTGGGTGTACCATGGCCACAGAGCAGATCTATCTCTCCACCCAATCTGTAAGGTTAATGGCCAGTGGTGCATGCTGGGAGAGGAGATAAATACTTGGGGTGGACCATGTGAGCTCTCTCCTCTTCCCCTGGGCCCTGCTTGTGGGGAGGCTGCTATAGACTGACTGAGATGGCTAGGCCTGAAGACTGGGGACTAGCCATGTGCTTACACTGAGGCCAGAGATTGGAGGCCCAGTGATTGTTACTAATGATGAGGATAAACATGACTGGCGACTTCTACCTCGTGTTGCTGTGTCAGGTGTATTTCATGCTGTGAATGGAGGCAGCTACTACACCCTGCCACTTAAAGGAGTCTACATCAGCCTGAATGATCCTACCCTCAACCTCTCTCCCTGAAGTTCATCAATAAAAGTTCTCAGGATCATATCTACAGTCTGGACATTGCTTTTATTGATCACCATAGTGGGCGGTATGTTAGAATACACATTACTGTGTTTATAGCAACAACTCCTGCAGTTTACAATTTCAGTCACTAGATGGCAGTGTTCATAAGTTCTGTTATATATCTATGGTATTATACTCTGTTGTATTGAATATGGTAGAGAATAAAGCTGTGGCTTCCTTCCTGTGTTGCCAAGCCATGCGCAGCATGCAAATCAGGCTGTGTGCTTGTGTTTCTCTGTGAGGCTGTGCAAGAAGTTACAACATGGTAAGTGCTATTGGGCAGAGTAAATGAAAATACCCCTAGACATGAAGAATCCATAGCAACTGACCATAGGTTCAAGATATCTTATATCTCAAGGTGTTCTTTATATGTAATATTGAGGTGCATCGCAGAGGAAACACAGGGAGACCCATTGCTTTATTACTGTATGCTGCTTCTTAGGTGGTGCGCCACACTAGCATAGCCTCACCATTTCCCCACTGCCCCCGCTGGCTGTGAGTTATACATAGTTACGGCTAGGATTAGTTTTTTTAGCCTTTGGATGTGTTTTGTGCCTAGTTCTGAGGAAATTGTTTTGGAAAGATTAAAAAAATACTCTAAGGAGAAGTGCAGGGAAAGTAAAACATACTCTCCCTGTCGCTTAGAGCTGGTGTGGGCCACTGCAGCTGTCACATGCTGGGCCTATAACAAGAGCTGACTGATCATGTAACTGCTGATCACTCAGTTCTTTTGTCTCTTCTTCCTGCAAAAAGCGTAAGCCTGCTATACTTGCTTTGGCTATGCTGGCTTTTGGTTACACGCGTACAATATTCATGTATGCCTCTAACCTAAAAGAGAAGTATTGGCAAAAAAGGTTTGGTGATTTCATGTTTTGGTAAAATATATTTAACATCCACCAGGATTCCATGACAAAAATAATAATAATTAAAAATGCTGCATCAGTGAATAGAATTTTGGATCTGTTCTGGTAAATTTGAAATGTGCTAATTTTCAAAACTTTCCTACCCCATTGCAGATTGGATGACAAGACACAGATATTTATATAGAGCAAGCAATACGGTTTTTATTAGGCAGGGTTAATTAACAAATAACAAGATGCAGAATTAAATGGAATGGATTTGCGTTTTTCTTTTTTTTAATGCAGAGAATTAAATTCGTATCTCAGACTTGAGGCCCAAACGTGATGTCTTCATTTGTCACAGTGATATCTTCCTTGGCCTTGGCATGGATCACAGGGATCAGGACAGCAGGGGACGGGGACAACACAAGGGTTGCATGGGTTGCATGGATCTACCAAGAAAGAAATCATTAATTAATATATTACTGCTTAGTGTAGAATATAATTTTGCAATTGACTACAGCAGAGATTTATTTATTTAATCCAGCAGCAATGGTAAATATTTTATAGCACAATGTATTTGTCGAGCATGGCGGTGCTGGCAATTTTATTAGCAGTTTGATTTTAGCAACAGAGTAATTTTAAAGTATGCCGTGATGTGCTGCAAACAAAGGGCTTGGAGTGGTAGCTACTTTACAACACTCACAGGGACCATGGGGAACAAATAGAGCCACCCTCCGGAAGGAAGGACAGTGTCAGCACAAATTTAAATATCTCCAGAGTGTTGCACAAATAAGCTTTTTTTGTTAATAGTATTGGCACTTTAATGCATTTTGAAGGTTTAACTCTTGCTTTTAGAGTTTCACAAACACTAGATTTAAAAAGAAATTGAGCATTCAACACTGTAAGACACATGTACAGAAAGAACGATGTAATTCCTGCCCACAAGAATGGAATGAAATGAAAACAGCTGTAGTGCTTAACTCCTGTACTCAAGGCCCCTAGAAATGAAAGTAAAGGCAGATGCCCCCCCAAAAAAGACTAAAAAGATGCACTATTAGTGGGCGATGAAGACCGGAGCAAATAATTACTCTAACAAATGATAAAAGGATTAACTTATTTTAAAGAATCAATCGTTTACTGATTTTAAAGACGATCATGCCTTTCTCCTCTTTACCTTGTTGGCGAGCATAGACTGTGCCATGTTGATGATGACCCTGAGGTTTGCATGCTGAAAAATACAGACATATATTAGAGAGGAACAAGACAAGAGGAACTCCAGGAAACACATAAAATCAACCAGTAATGCTATGAATGAAATAAGTAAACTGTGAGAAAGTCCACTTAAAGTGGCCCTCTAAATAAAATGCATGGTTCTCCTAATATATCAGACCTGCCACCACCATGACAAAACACAGCTGCAAAAAACAAAACAAAACAAAAACTTATAAAACATACATGCCCTCTACCTGCTTCTGCACTGGTGTGAGAGGTATCACAATCCTTCTGGTAATATCCTCGGGATGCTGAATATCCCAAATGTTGTGAGAAGATGCTTCTGTTCTCACACGATTTATAATCCTCCTTATTCCCAGGATCTCATCAAAAGGTTCATGGTGCCACCCATGCCTAGGCGCCACGAGCACACGTGGAGTGGAATATGATTATTTTTTAAAGGTAGAACTGAAGCCAAATCTTTTTCTTTAGTTTCCAATAGAGTAAGGGAGAGCTATAACTAACGCATCTTAGATTTTTTTTTTTGTCATCTGTGTCCCACTGGGGAGTTTTCCTTACACTTCCTGTCCAATAACCACAACAGGAAATAAGATGAAAATTCTCGAAAGGAAAATCCCTGGTGGTCAGCAGGGTCACCAGAACTCCCTGTAGGAAGATTTCCCATCCATTCCTGCTTTAATGAAAACCTAACATTTGGCATTTTCTTTCACTTTCTCATTTTATATTATAGTCACTAGGACAAATGGAGAGGGTTAATCTCCCTAACAGGGACACAGGCATCAATAGATATCTAGGGAAAAAACACAAACAAGGGGCGCCTTTCCTGGTGCAGACAAATTTATTAGGAACAAGATCAAGAACAAATTTACAAAGAACAAGATCAAGATCAATAGATGCCATCTGATGAAGGGGACGTGAGCCCGGAAACGCGTCATCACACAGTCTCCTTTGCTGACACACAGACACGGCTGTGCAGCTATCATAGACTTTTTCTTGGGTCCATGCACCTACTTTTTATACTATAATCATGCCGATCTTTGTGAGCATGTTTTATATTTACATTTGATTTTGTTCTTAATAAATTTGTCTGCACCAGGGAAAGGCGCCCCTTGTTTGTGTTTTTTCCCTAGATTTTGCAGTCTCCCTGGCTGGGTTGGGGCAGCATCCTGCAGACTTTCTACAAACTTGCTTCCATTTTTTAACAGATTTAGTTCTGATTATACTTTTGATCATATTGGTGTATCCTGGCTGAGCTGTCCCGTCTGGCTCTTTTTTGTTCATATCCGTATTATCAATAGATATCTGACAGATGATCTAAACTTCTCTCCATTTTATAAAAAATATAAACAGGTTTTGGCTTCAGTTTCACCTTTACCTTTTCTTCACATGTTTTTTTTACATTATTGAGGCATTTTTGAACAGGGATGGGAGGCCTGTTGTATTAATCTGACCTAGCAATTTAAATGCAAGGTCCAGTTAAGCTTTCACATAAAATATATTGCAACTGTGATAAAATAAATTGAATGGTACGACTACCACCATGACATGATTTTGTGTTGTGCAACTCACCCTTTTTTGTGTCTTAGAAAGAAGCCTGAGTGAAGTTGGAATACCTGTACTCATTTTCGCGTGCTTAAGATAAAACTCCAGCCAGAAGTTAAAATTAAGTTCCACTTACCATGCCTTATGTATATTTAATCCCAAATCTCTACAATCTAATTCATCCTCTAGTAGACATGTGCACCAGAAAAAAATTTGTTTAGTTTAGTTTCGTTTGGACAAAAAAAAAATTAGTTTAGTTTAGTTTCGTTTTGAAACAAACAGAAAAAAATTTGTTTAGTTTAGTTTTTCGGGTCCGAAATTAAACTAGTTTCGGACATAATTCGTTATTGGGAAAAAAACTAAAACTTTATTCCTTAACCTGCCCTGGATTAGAACCTGCGACCTTATCAATGGCAGTCCTGTCCTCTAACCACTACACTATTACCTCTGTACTTTTAAACATAGAAACATTTGATATATATGAATGCAATATGTAGCATTTGACAGCTGAGAATGTCAAATTGGCGGAGCGAGCCGTAACGTCATCTGTTGACATTCCGACTGAATATCGTTTTTTGCAACTAGTTTTCGTCGGGTTCGGTTAGTCATCTGCGGCGGGACTTTTTTTATTTCGGCGGGGATCCTGCATCCTGACTGACTCTGGATTACATCGATGGAGCCATTTAAAAAATTTTTTTTTTATTAAAGGAATAGTCAAAAATTAACTGTTTGTTTTTTTTTTCAATTAAAGGATTTTGTCAAAAGTCTGGACTTTTTACTAACTATTTGATTCAACCCTTTAGTGAATGGGTAGGGGTACAAGTACCCCTTACTCATTCACATGGGGGGGCGGCATCTGGGTGCCCCTTTATTTAAAGGGGTACCCTGATGCAAATAAGCCCCCTTGCCCGCAGACCCCCACAACCACTGGGTCAGGGTTGTGGGGAAGAGGCCCTTGTCCCCATTGGCATGGGGACACCCTCCCATTGCCGAGGGCACGTGGCCTGGTAAGGCGCAGGTAGGGGGCGATCATTCGCCCCCCCCCTTTCCTGCCCTGCTGGGCCTGTGCTCGGATCAAGGGTCTGGTAGGCCTGTTAGGGGGAACCCCACTTTTTCCCCATTTTTTGGGGCTGGGGTTCCCCTTTAAAATTCCTACCAGACCTTAAGGGTCTGGTATGGATTTTGGGGGGAACCCCACGCCCTTTTTTGTGTTATAAGGGGGGGGCCTCCTAACATTCCTACCAGACCTAAAGGGTCTGGTATGAATTGGGGGGAAACCTCGCGCTTTTTTTTTTTTCATCTTCTGCAGGCTGTAAAAAAATGTAATTTTGCTGCAACGGATTTCGTCCAATAACGAATTTCGTTGCAGCAAAATGACATTATGAAAAAAAAATGACATTTGTCTGCAGAAGATGGAGAGTGCCAATTTAAAAGCAAAGCAAAAAAAACCTTTATCCGTTACTCTCCCTGGCCTGGATTAGAAGCTGTGACCTTGACAATGGCAAGCCAGGACTCTAACCACTACACTATTGACTCTATACTTTAATCATAGAAATGTTGCAGAGGTAAAATGTTGTAATTTTTTTTTCCTCATGTCGTTTTGCTGCAATGAAATTCGTCCAATAACGAATTTCGGGAAATCGGGAATTTCGGATTCGTTTGCATTCATCTTAGCTTTAATTCGGAATTCGGATGCATCCGAATCTCCGCATTTCCAAAAATTCGTCCAAAACGAATTTCGGAACGTACTGAATCGCACATGTCTATCCTCTAGTAACTTAAAAAAACAATTTGTATTGCAGTGTACAACAGGTCATATCACTGGGCTTCCCAAAATATATTGTAAGTCTTATATCTTTCCCTGGCAATAAAAAAAACATTTTCTGATGGTAACTATTAAAGCAAAAATCATTCACAATCAAAATGTTAATTAAAGTACCCCCTAAAAAGAAGATAATAAATACATATCTCTCCTACTGCCCACGCTATCAAACACCCCTGTAATTAAGAAGAATTACTGCATGAAGGGGGAATGATGATTTCCTGGTCCACCATTGGACTCGGTGATTTCTCCTAACTCTTACTACATCATTAAAGAACACAATTGTGATCCTGGGGTCGTCAGTGGAAGTTACCACTGAGCAAGGGACCAGGAATCCACTCCTGGAAAATAGTGAATTATGAAGAATCATCAAGCAGTAACTTCTCTTCATTACAGCAGCATCCTGGGCAGTGGCATGGTATGAATTTACATTCTTGTATGCAGTGGCAATTTTATTAGCAGTTTGATTTTAGCAACAGAGTAATTTTAATATGATGCAAAGTGATTACTGACATATGTACATATCCACACTTAATTGCAACAAAGGATTACATTTAAAATAAAATGCTAAAGATAAATCCCTAGTGGTACATATATTTGTGTATAAAAATTATGTAGCATTTATAAATCACTTACGGTCTTGGCATTGATCTTTGCAGACTGCTGGTCTTTGGCAAGGGTTCTTGCATGGATCTTGACATTGGATTTTCTGGACACATTTCTTGGTTCCAGACATATCTGCTTTTAGGTTTGGTTTGCCTTCTTGGAAAATTGAGGAGCTTGAAGAGAATCTTTGGTTGTTTGAATAGCTTTCAATGATACCTTTTATATATATATTGGAGAAGGAAATGGAATGAGGCCAGATTCTTCCCCTGGCTGGTCACCGCAAATTAAAAAATAATTTAAACACGTATCATCCACATGTTTATGATTTATTAATTGGTGCTACTTACTCAGCAGTTTGCTATTTATTCCACTGCTCTCTATGATTTTATAATTGTTTAATGTGTTGCTTGTATTTAATTAGGACTAAATGTTGGAGTACAAATGGAAAATTGTGTTTACAGTTATTTAAACTGCAGCATGTGTGGCTAATCTAAGGGCAATTGTGTTACTATATGCACATAGGTGCACATTTTCAAATGGCGAACATGGCTGTATATAGGGGTATCTTTTTTTCAGTATACTTTCAAGCCATTAGGAATCATTTGTTAACCCTGTTATGCACATTTACTAGTTAGTGGTCAGCATTGTCCTAAAATTATACTAGCAATTCTTTTAATACTGTATGACCAGCTTATGTGTTCTTTTTTTATTCCACTGTATAAAACTGCCCTATGATCTGAACTGTGCGCATATTCCACATGAGCACAGAGTGGCATATCAGAGTTACACTTTACAAAACATTAGTAAAAATTAGGGATGCACCGAAATTTCGGCCGCAAAATGCCAATAGTTAAATTTTTTTGTCCGAAATAGCGGTGCATCTGTTATTTCTCTCCTCCCCGATGGGCGCTGCTATGTGTCCCAGCAGGGAGGAGAGAACCTGTCACAGGAGGCCGAGCGGTGCTGGAGGAGAGCACTGTGAGCGGCCGGTGTCTTTCCTCCCCGCACCGCTCAGCCTCCTGTGACAGATCGGGAGAGCGGTGGTGTGGAATGCGGTGTCAGCTGTCACTGGAGGCCGGCTGGCGATGCGGGGGAGGAGTCAGCTGTCAGACCAAGCTCTCCAACCACTTGCTCAGCCTCCTGTGAGAGCCGATCCAGGATGGAGAGCGGGTACAAACACTCAGTGGACAGAGATCACTGAGTGTTTGTAAAAAATTAAGGACGGAGTATGTTTACCGTGTCCCCAATTATGAATGAATGGGAAGTGATCTACATCACTTCCTGTTCATTCATGATTGTGGACATGGTAAACATACTATATCCACAAGTTATGAATGAACAGGAACACTCAGTATAGAGGATTCCTGTTCATTTATAACAGGGGATGCAGAAAAAGAGATTAAGGACTGTGTTCTCAATCCCTTTTTCTATTTTAAAAGGGAAATATAAGGGATCTGTTTAGATACCTAATATCTCCTCAAAGCCCCCAACAGTAAAAAAAAAAAAATATTTAATAAAAATTTAAAGTTTATAAAAAAATAAAATATTTAAAAAAATTTGAAAGAAAATAAAACATTTTCGGTCTGACATTTTTTTTTCATTTCGGTGCACCTTTAGTAAAAATAGACCCATTTGAGTGACCAAATTTAGCTTAGAGATATAATAAATGCTGCCTTTCATATGCAAACATGTACAGTTCTGTTAGTTACATTAGTTTGCATTGGCGGATGTCTATTTATGACCAGACCTCTTGACATCTATAGCAGCGGTTCTCAACCTGTGGGTCGCGACGCCGTCAGGGGTCGAATGACGATTTGCCAGGGGTCGCCTCCCGGAAAGGTTTACTCTGCCCAATCAGGCAGAGTAAACCTTTCTCTGCTCTGTTTTTTTCCTGACATCGGGGCCGCAGGCCGCCGTCAGTCAGAAAAAAAAAACACCATAGGAATGCATAGGTGATTCCTATTGGCTATTTCACTTTACAATAGTCAATAGCAAACTAGCTATTGCACCCGCCCTCTGCTGCTGCCATTGAGCAGAAGGGGACCTGAAGTTCTCCATCAGGTCCCCTTCTAGTTATTGACAGCAGCAGAGGGCGGGTGCAATAGCTAGTTTGCTATTGGCTATTGCAAAGTGAAATAGCCAATAGGAATTTAAATTTTACCGTTGGGGGTCACCGTAACTTGGCAAATGTTACCAAGGGGTCTCGTCCCTCAAAAGGTTGAGAACCACTGATCTAGGGCATTAGTTATAAATATTTCTTCTCTGAGTATTACAAAGTTAACATGGCTTAGTTATGTTTCATTTAGCTATGCTGGAATTACAGATCTCTTCCAGGTACAGTGGTACCTCGGTTCACGAACGCTTCTGTACGCGAACAATTCGGTTCACAAACAGTTCGCCAAAATTTTGCTTTTGTTCGCGAACTCTGCATCGGGTGACGAACACAACCGTAGCCATCTTCCCTGCTCTGACACGTGGTCATGGGTTCCTTTAGTCGAGATCGCAGTCTAATCACAGTTTCATTTGGTTCACGACCAATTCGGTTCGCGGCCAGAATCGTGGAACGAATTAGGTTCATGAACCGAGGTACCACTGTATTATAATAGTATATTAAAACCCATCTCCAACTATTATGCCATATTTCGCAATGCTGCCTGTAACATGCACTTCCCTTTTCCCCCCTCAAATCTTTTTGCTTACATGTGGGTAGAAGTCAGTACCAGAGTTCTTATAAACCCCAGTCGCATCTTCGCCTCCCTTTTCTTCTTGCGCATTCACAAAATAAAACCAGGGAGATTGTATTTTGTGAATGGTAGGGAGGAGAAAGAGGCAGCGATGTGACCATAGCGTTAGCACATGCCAACGGAGCGGCCAGGATGTACAGTGAGATCTGGACTTCCACCCCCATACAAACAAGAACATTTGCAGTCTGAAGAGAAGTGGACATTACATTGACAGGTGACTTTAGGGTATACAGAGTGTGTAATTCCTGTAACTTCGGCATGCTTATTGAGCCTGGAGTTGGGCTTTAAAGAAAATTGATCACGAATGACCTCCTCAAAGTGGATTGCAACATTTTTTTTGAGACAGATATGAATAAAAAAGCCAAAGTCTTAAAAGGTGAATTGTGGGCCCACCGTAGAGCATTCTTAACTCTAGGGCCCCGTTCACAATGAGCGATTTATCACGCGGTAATTCCTGCGATATCGCGGCTATTTACAGGGCGATATCGCTCTCCAATGCTTGGCAATGGGGCAAAGGGTCCTGCTGTCGCGGGCCGTGTGTCGCTACAGCAGGACCTTTTATGGAGCGGATTTTGCCGCGATTCTAGCTTGATCAATGCAAGCATTTGCGCGATATCGTGCAAAATGCTAATCACGCGACAAACGCGCGATTTGCGAATAGCGCAGTGTGAATGGGGCCTAAAGGTAGTTAAAGTGCTTCTAAAGTCGAGAGCAAACATGTTTTATATTGCAGTTCAACAGTCTTTAGATGTGGTTGTGTGTGCACTTTCTCCTTTCTCTTTCCAGTCACACTTTTTGTGTACTAAGGTGATAACATTGTAGCTCTAAGACAGGAAGTGTTAGAACTAGAGAACATCACCTCCTTTTCTTATCTCAATAACATTAGGAGTATATTCTGTGGTTCACACTGGTAAATTGGGCAGGGCTAATAAAACTATTTGAGATTTCAGTGTAGCACAGGCAGAGTGTACAAAAAATTTAGAGCCTGTTCAACTTATGTAGTAAAAAACTTTTAAAGTATGTTACCTACCAAATGGGTGCAAAAAGGATAAGTTTAAGAATTACTTACAATTGACGTATATTTTAGAAGGCTTGATTACTCTGTAACAAAGCTTCAGAGCTTATCAGGTAAGGCCTGCCCGTAAAATTCTGTTTTCACCCCAAAAAATAAAAATCATTGTAATTGATGCTCGTAAGCTCATGCAAAACAAATGAAGGGATTGCTTTCATCCTGCTGTAATTGGCTTTCTCACAGTTAGTCTTCCTTGTCTGGTCTATGTAGAAATAACAAACCTTTTAAGATAAAGTAATGTTAACCAATTCAAAAACGTGTGAAAAGTTTTGCATCAGTGGGGTCAAAGAAGAAAAGAAGAGAACCAGAAATACATTTATTTAATAAAGTACAACTATGTGCCTCAAGGGTTGATAATAATTACAATTAGAATATGCATTAAGTCATTATTGTAAACACAGGGTTTTTTTTTACTTCCTTCTAGCAAATAATAAGAAAATAAGGTTCATCTGGAATCAATGAATCATATAAAATGATTGGATTTAAACATATAAAATGATTGAGTCATAATTGTATGGAGAGATGATTATCTATAGACACACAACCTAACACATGCAAAAACAGGAAAAAAACATGCC
Organism: Nanorana parkeri; assembly: GCF_000935625.1. Classification (NCBI taxonomy): domain Eukaryota; kingdom Metazoa; phylum Chordata; class Amphibia; order Anura; family Dicroglossidae; genus Nanorana; species Nanorana parkeri. Next base: position 342,600 of record NW_017306972.1, read on the forward strand.
TATAGGAATGGTCATACATAATGCTCTAGTTATGCTAAGATCTTTACTACCTGGTTTCTATTTTTTGTTTGCGGTAAGACATATGACCCCTTTGAGTAGCTTGGTTTATACTTGGATATGTAAAGTTAGAATAAATAAACCTCCAATTAGCTGGGTGTGTGCGTTGTAAATAGAGTAAATTGTTTGGTAATGTTTTTATTGCACATATAGTATTGTCATGTTTCCCTATATGCAAAGAATGCTCCACTGAATCTTATTCAAAATGCATGAACTATCTGCACTGCATCTCAGATCATACATTTTTTTGATACTGTGTTTTTTTACACATTGGCGAGGGAGAGCAGCCAACGCACCCACCGAGCCAGAGTAGGTGCCGACACAGGAAGAAAAGATTGAACAAAATAAATAAGCAGTTAAAGTTTGTTAGGGCGATGCAAAGCAGCCGTCCTGTGCAAATAAGCTTGAAGACAACGGATGACGCATAAGGACGATTCCGCAGGAAAGTGGGGATAGAAAACAGAGAAAGCCAAGGTCTTAGTTCAGCGAGATAAGGAAAAAGAGACAACATCTGGCGTGAAGGACAGGGCATCGTGATAAAAAGCCCTGACATCAGACACGTCACCAGACAAAGTAAGCTGGTCAACTTGGACGACAATTGTTTTAAAGACAAAGACTCCTTGTCCGGCCAGGCATGCAAGAAGGTCAAGACCACTGAGACATCCCAAAGATGGGAATAACAAGGAGCCGGAGGACGAGAGAGACAGATGCCTCAAAGGAGTCGACAGAGTAGAGGGTCCCGGTCAATCGGCAGGCTAGCCACAAAGACGTGGCCCGCCGAAACAGCATAGTGAAAGGCATTGACAGTACGGTACGATTTCCCCTCTGCAAAAAGTGCAGACATGAAATTGATCACGTCAGTCACACAAGCCATAAAGGGATCTGATTCCAGCAGCAGGCAATGACAGCTATGGGACCGGAAGTGATGTAATCTGAACGGAGGTTCGCCGATCTCCTCCCCATCTTACCCCAACACCAGATAATCCGGTCCTGGGCCCGTAGGAGGGGCAGCAGTGCCCGGGAAACACGGCAGGGTATTCGGGCGGGGCTCATTGACCAGCCCGTAGAAGCGATCTGGTGGCAGCCAACAGTCGGCTTTACAAGTGTAAACAGAAAGGCAAAAGCCCCCGGGAGTCTGTTTAAATGGGCCCGATGCCAGTACACTGGTCATGATGGGGTAAAGGGGGACCCCACACCAAAAAAAGTGGGGTTTCCCCTTTACTTTAGAGCCCCTCTTATACATCAGAATACTCTTGTTACCTTAGTGTTACCCCTTCACATCAGAAGCCACCCTTCACATTTTTTTTACAACCTGTTTCATTTTATGTTGTGTTATGTTTTATGCATATCTGCTGTATACTAGTCAGATTATATAATTTGGTGTGATTTTGTAATACACATGTGCAGGGCAAGCAAATTTGGTTCAGACGAAACAAATGAAAATGAGAAACATTTTTATTTGTTTCATTAAAGGAAACAAATTTTAATGCTGTTTTGGATTCGGAGGCAATGAGCCTCCAAATCCAAAACCGCACAAAGAAATTGCAGATCGAGACGTGGCCGTATTTTGGAGTATATCTTGGTATACACCAAGATGGCGGAACCTGAACATGTGGGCGCTGCCATCTTGATGCATACCAAGATATACTCCAAAATGGAGGTGCACATTCACAGAACAAGCTGGCGGCTGATATGGGCACTGCACGTTTTATGCAGGCGAGGCTTGGGTGTGGGGCTTGTATATGGGCAGAGCACAAGGGGGCCCCATAATCTTGTATTGCCTGGGGGCCCCATGTGTTGTCAGTCCACCCCTGACTGGGCCCCAGCAGTGTTGATCCTGCGGCTCCGGAGGAGCCTGGGGCCCCAGCAGCGCCGCGGTTGTTCTGATCTCCGACCTGCCAGAAGTGACATCATGTCACTTCCGGCCAGTCCGGCGGCAGAGGAGTCCAGGCACCAGCAGCAGGAGCACGTAAGAGGAGCTGGGAAGGAGATGCAGCCCCAACCAGCCCATCTAGGACTCCTGCAGAGCCCACCATAGAGAGTCTCAGATGGGCTGTGCAGCGTGTATGGTGTGCTCTGCAGGGTCACTTTCAGGTGGGCTGTGTGGGGTCTCAGGTGGGTCCTAAGCCCTGCGCCCAGCGCGTTACTAAGCCCCCCGCCCAGCGCGTTACTAAGCCCTGCGCCCAGCGCGTTACTAAGCCCTGCGTCCAGCGCGTTACTAAGCCCTGCGTCCAGCGTGTTACTAAGCCCTGCGTCCAGCGCGTTACTAAGCCCTGCGTCCAGCACGTTACTAAGCCCTGCGTCCAGCGCTTTACTAAGCCCTGCATCTAGCACGTTGCGCAGCCCAGAGTCCAATTCATATACTGTTCTGCTCAGTGTTCTCTGTACAGCACTGGGGTATATGTCCGAGCTATATAAATGTATAATAATAGTGTTTGACTGTGGGAGGACATTAGAGTGTAATCTCCTCTGTGCAGAGGCTGATATGACTGGCTCAGTGTGGCTGCCCTGATTGCATTTGTGGAGACCCTGGGAGTATACTGGACAACTTGATGGGGGTGAAACACAAATGTGTTGTTTTGATGAAAGTCAAGTGAACTGTCATGTTTCTTTATGCTGAAGAAAAGCAGATTATGTGAAGTACATGGATTGTCGGCCTTTCTGTGAATAAAGACTGTCCTCTTTTATGTTAAAGATGGCTTCAAGAGTGGTTTCTTAGTGCTCACCATTGCGCTAAATTCCCCAAACATCACACTTGGCTAAATCTTTTTGCAACCACATTTCTCTTGAAGGACACAGGGCAACAGATCGTAGATCCTGCACTGTAGGGTATATCGCCACCTGCAGGAGGAGGCTAGGCACACAACAAAAGACAGCCTAGGGGCGGCCCCTGCTGGTGGCCCAACCCCCCACCTGCTGACAAGTCTCCAGTTTTTTGCCTAGCGTCAGGAGTAAGGAGCTAAAAAATTTTATCTCTGGAAATTTTTTGTTCTCCTCCTTTTCTTTGCTGTTTCTTTAAGCAAGTGTCACCAGGGCGACATGCTGGATAACTATAGATGCTTGGAGTCTCCCCTGTGCGACCAACAAGCGTATGTAGTTCCGCTACGGTGGTTCGGCTGTGACGGTGATATCTCGATGCCTGTGGGCTTTTTGGCCCGGTGGGGTGCATATGACTGGAGGTCTTGGCCTGACAGTCACAGCGGCCCACACAGGCTGTCAGCGCAGCGACCACGGCCGGGGGCGTTTTCCCACCATTTCCTGCACGTCCTGAGATGAGGCTTCCCCTTCGTGCTGCTAGAGTCAGCCAGTGATACTGGGAGAGTTCGCTTGGTATGGTATGTATGGACCTGTGCTGGGGACGTGTGGGTGCACCTTACCTGCTGCATGGCTCTCTGGTTGACCAGTCCCCCATGTGGGCGACGTGCTGTGATGGTCCGGGTCCTGTGGCGGGGGGGGGGCACAGCTTTGTACTACACTGGACCCCTGTCTGTCTCCCTCCCCCCCTTCCCCATACCTCATGGCTGTGTGAGGGTGTCTGGGGATGTCTGAGGTAAATTCTGAGGCATTTTCGTTCCGGAGCCGTTTTCGTTCTCCCGCGGCCGAAATTCCTTTGCCTTGCGAGGGCTGTGGGCTGCTTTCTGCTGATTCCTCTCATTCCCCCCTTTTTCTGCGGCCGGTATGCCTTCACCTCTCTCCCAGGCACTCTTGCCCCCTCAGGGTCCTTGGTGGGTTTGGGCAGTACCGCGGGTACTGCGTTGTCCCTTGAAGTTTTTTCTTCTGCCATGGATGGATTTGTGACGCGCACTGACGCAGAAGCCCCCTAAGAAACATACTCTGCCGTTGTCCTCCCTTGCCCTGTCGGTGGAGTCTGAGGAGGAAGGGGAGCTTTACACGGTGTCCCCTCACCCTGATCCTGGGGGTTCTTCCCAACCGGAGTTGGGCAGTGAGGACGAGTTGGTGGCTTCGCTCCTGGGTCAGGAGCGTGTATTGCTCTCGGCCCTGATGCCGGTGGTTAGGGAGGCCCTCAAACTTGAGGACGTTCCTGGTTCTTCCGCATTGCCGCCAGTTCAGTTCGGGACACCTAAGGTTAGGCGTTCTGCTAAGGTGTTCCCCTTCATCCCCTTTTTGGATGATTTCATTTATCCGAGATGTTTCTCTTTTCGCTATCCTTTTTAGGAGGCCTTTTTGTCTACATGGACGTCTCCCCCTGCGGTGGACCCTCCTGTTTCTCGCCTGAACAAAGCTACGGTTCTCCCGGTGGAGGACTACCCGTCTTTTCGGGACCCCACCGATAGGACAGCGGAGGCGGTCTCGCGGACTATGTACTCTGTCTTGGGGGCCCTGATGCGTCCGGTTCTGGCTTCTGCCTTGGTCTCCCAGACGCTGACTGAACGGGCAAAGATGTTGCATTAGGGGCTTGCGGAGGTAAATGTTTCTCCCGCTTATGTGGAATTGGCGGAACAATTGGTGCAGGGCTTTCGGTATGTTTGCAACTCTGCCCTGGATGCCGCACCCCTGGTGTTGACACTGTCGGTGTCGGCGGTTACGCTTCACCGGTTGCTTTGGCTCAAATGCTGGTCGGCTGACTAGGCTTCCAAGAAAGCTCTGATGGAGCTTCCCTTTACCGGGCACTGTTTATCTCCTTAGATGAGATTATTAAGGATTTGACGAGGGGTAAGAGTGCCTTCTTACCTCCAGACGCGGAAGAAGGAACAGCGGCGGAAGCCTGGTCCCTCCTTTTCTACTCACAAATGGCTTTTTCGCCCCCCTCCGCCCTCACAGAAGGGCGGTAAGTTCTCCAAACCTCCTCCCTCCCAGACTGCCAAGCGTCCCTGGCAGCCTAAGTCTGCCAAGCCTGCCGGCAAGTCCTCATCCGCATGTTGGTCTGGCCTCAGCTCTGGGTCCCAGGGTGGGGGGGCACCTTCGGCTTTTTGTGGATTTTTGGGTGGCTCACGTCTCCGACACCTGGGTGCGAGATCAAATTTCTGCCCCGTCCCGGGAATAGGTTTTTCCCGTCCAACACACAACTTTCCCCCGCACGATTGGTGAATCTTCACCGCACGGTGGCGGACCATTTGTCTCAGGGGGTATTTGTGCCCTCGGAAAGGTTCGGGGGATTTTTTTTCTGACCTGTTTCCCTTGCTCAAGAAAGGGGTGTTCGGCTCATCCGGGGCCTCAAACGTTTTGAACACTTTTGTGCGGGTCCATCGGTTTCGGATGGAGTCCATCGGCTTCGTAGTGGCATATCTCAGTCGGGGATCTGCTGGCCTCCATCGACATCAAAGATGCCTAACTTCATGTGCCCATTTGTATCTCATCAGCGATATGTTCGTTTCGCTGTGGGGGAAGAGCACTTCCAGTTTGTGGCGCAGCCTTTCGGCCTGGCGTCGGCCCCGCGGGTGTACAACAAGGTGTTAGCCCTGGTTCTGGCGCTGTTGCGTTGCTGGGGCATCTCAATCGTGGGGTATCTGGACGATCTTCTTCTGTGGGCAGTGTCGCACTGTGCGGTCCTTGGGGGAGTTCGGATGGATACTGAACTTCCAGAAGTCTTGTCTGGCGCCTGGAGTACCTGGGCCTAGTTCTGGACACCGTTGTGGCCCGAGTTTTTCTTCCTCAGGACTAGCTCCTGAAACTCCGTTCCAGCGTGCGTCTATTGCGGACTCGCCGGTGGCCATTCTTTCGCTTTTGCATGCAGGTCCTGGGCCTCATGGTGGCCTCCTTCGAGGCGGTGCCCTTTGCACAGCACCACGCCTGGACTCTTCAGAGGGACATCCTGTTACAGTGGGACGTGTCCCCCTTGTCCCTGGACAGGGATCTCGATATATGTATTGGAACTTCGGGCAATTCACCTATCTCTCCTTCATTGGACAACCCGCCTTCGGGGTCTGTCGGTTCGGGTCCATTCAGACTACGCCACCGCGGTGGCGTAGGTCAACCACCAGGGAGGCTCCAAAAGCGTAGCCGCGAGTCGAGAGGTGTCCGGGATCCTCTCCTGGGCAGAGAGTCAGGTTCTGGCCCTCTCGGCAGTTTACATTCCGGGGGTGGACAATTGGCAGGCCGACTGCCTCAGTCGCCAGTCGTGGACCCGGGAGTATGGTCTCTACACCCGGACATTTTTCATCAGCTTTGTCATCGCTGGGGGTCGCCAGATGTGGACCTTCTGGCATCTCGACTCAACCGGAAGTTAGAGAGATCGTAGCTCGGGCTATGGATCCCTGGGCGGAGGCGGTAGATGCCCTGGTGGCTCCCTGGAAACCTTACGGTCTGTTTTATGCCTTTCCTCTGCTCTACCTGTTGCCTTGGCTTCTGCGACGGATCGCGGCTGAAGACGTCACCGTCATCCTCGTGCCCCAGATTGGACTCGGCGAGCGTGGTACGCAGATGTGGTTCAGCTGGTGGTGGACGTCCCGTGGCGGGTGCCTCTGCGTCTGGATCTTCTGTCCCGGGGACCTTTGTTCCATCCTTCTTTACTGGCTTTGACGGCGTGGCTGTTGAGAACCAGGTCCTTAGTGACCGGGGGTTGTCCGATGCGGTCATCGTCTCCATGTTTGTTCTCGATCAGCAGAATTTTTGCATTTTTGCAGTGCGGGGTGGCTCAAGGGTTGGCTTTGCGCACGGTAAAGGGCCAAATTTCTGCATTGACTGTGCTTTTCCAGCAGCCCTTGGCATCTAACGCCTTAGTTCGCACCTTTGTTCAAGCGGTTACGCATGTTGCTCCTCCTGTCCGCTCGCCTTTCGCGCCACGGGATCTGACTTTGGTGCTTTCGGGGTTGCAGGAATCTCCTTTTGAGCCTCTGTGGGAGAGTCCGCTTCTGTCTTTGTCCCAAAAAGTGGCCTTTTTGGTTGCCATCACTTCTGTTCGACGGGTGTCTGAGTTGGCTGCCTTGTACTGCAAGTCACGGTTGTTTGTTCTTCATAGGGACAAGGCTGTTCTACATCCTCGACTGGCCTTCCTGCCTAAGGTTGTGTTGGCGTTCCATCTGAATGAGGACATGGTTTTGCCTTCCCTGTGCCCGAAGCTGGTTCATAGGAAGGAAAGAGCGATGCACGATTTGGATGTGGTTCGCACTCTCCGTGTTTATCTGATAGCTACGGCTTCTTTCCGTGAGTCAGATTCATTGTTCGTGCTCGCGGAGGGCCCCCGTACGGGCCGGGCCGCGTCGGCAGCTACCACTTCTCAGTGGATTCGTCATATTGTTGTTCAGGCGTACGCAATTAAGGGGCGCGAGCCTCCCTTTCCTGTCACTGCCCATTCTATTGGGGCTGTTGGGGCATCTTGGGCTTTCTGCCATGGTGTCTCAGTTTTTCAGGTTTGTAAGGCCGCTACTTGGTCTTCCATTCACACCTTTCTCAAGTTTTGTAAGGTGGATGTTTCGGCATCGGCGGATGCTGGGTTGGGGCGCAAAGTGTTGTAAGTGTTCTTTGAGGAGTCTTTTGGCAATTTTGGTTGTTTTGCCCATCCCTCTGTGTATTACTGCTTGGGGACATCCCTACAGTACAGGATCTACGATCTGTTGCCCTGTGTCCTTCAATGAACGGAAGAGAAAATAGGATTTTTGTACTCGCCGTAAAATCCTTTTCTCTCCGTTCATTGAAGGACACAGGTCCCACCCTCTATATTGGGTGTGTACTCCCAGGGCCGGCCTTAGGCCTTTAGGCGCCCTGTGCGAGAAAGCTTTACTGCGCCCCTCAGTGACCACACCCCTCAGTGGCCACACCCTTTAGTGGTCACACCCCCGTAACTGCACCCATTTTTCCCAATATCTGCACCATTTAAAGACTCCTATTTTGTTAAGCCGCAAAGAAACATATTAAAAAGTATGATAAAAATAAAACTTTTATTCAAAGGTATTAAACTTGTAGGGACAATATAAGTATTGTTATCAAATAAAACAACAGAAGGTAAACAATAAATGTCAAACTACAATAGAGTCTATAAAAATAAAGTGTCAGGTTGTCATGCCTATCCCTTTTTTCAAGTAAGTGCATCTAGAAAAGTAAAAATAGAAAACAGAACACAAAACCCATGTAGAAAAAAGGGTTGTGTTCCTTCCTGGAGATCCGACTGATTATGTCTGCCCTAATTAGATTTACACAATTGCTTGTTACATCCGATCCATGACCCAATTGAACTAGTACAAAAAGAAGAAAGTTAACCCGTTAGAAGATAACGGGTTAGTAGCGGGCAACTTAAGGATCCGGACACGTCAATTGATTGTAGAAAATATATATAATTTTATTGAAAAAACACACACTATTGCACATTGGATTCACCGACTACCATTAAAAACATTATAGAACACATGCAGTCATGATTGATATGTGGATCGATCCTCATTAATATTAGCCTAATATCCCCACCATGGAGGGGGAGGGAAAAGGGGGGGGTGGGTAACCGGTGTAGCTATTGCTTTGGTTCCTTTTCTTTTTCCCCTTTGCACACGTGTGTCCACTTTCGTGAATTATATTGATCAAGGGGAAGGATCCCAAACAGGAAGAGTAAGGGAGGAGGGAGACAACGAAAAAGGAGAATGTTCTTCTGATTTTCCTATTCAGATGTAATGAAGAATTCTATGTATATCTCTAATTCGCAACACCCCCTCTCTCTGTTTTTGACTGAATTATCTCAGATGTTTTTAGATGTTATTTATTTATTTGACATTTCCTGTATATATGTCTTCTTTATTCGTAGAGATATTATTCTTGCTTTTACTCCCAAGTTATTTCATCTTTTGTTTTCCGTTTGTTATTGAAATTTTCTAACGGGTTAACTTTCTTCTTTTTGTACTAGAACACAAAACCCAGACTACTTGTAAAATGAATGAATTACTATATGTCCGAATATACGAAAAATATATTCAAGCGCATAATAATTAGTTTGAGTGTGCGGCGGTCATGTTGGCCACCGGCGTGTTCTGTGAATGTGTGCCACCATCTTGGAGGCAGGGAGCATGACGTACTCCTAACTGCTTGTTACTAGAGACTTGTCAGCAGGTGGGGGGTTGAGCCGCCCCTAGGCTGTCTTGTGTCTTTTGTTGTGTGCCTAGCGTCCTTCTCCTGCAGGTGGTGATATACCCTACAATCTACAATCTGTTGCCCTGTGTCCTTCAATGATTGGAGAGAAAAGGATTTTACGGTGAGTACAAAAATCCTATTTTTTCAGAAAAACATTTTGTGGCATTAAGTATAGTTATCAACATGTATTTATCCTGATAAGAAACATGCTGGGGAGAACTTAATTTTGGTTTGAAAAATATGTCAAGTGTAGCACCCTGTAGTCAGGAGTGCTATTAAATTTAGTATTTTCAGATTGTAATCCGTCTGATGCTGATTTGTAGTCTATGGTCATCTATGGTCAATCTCTGATCATTTGCATCTGTTTGCTCTGGACATCGCTTTTATTGATCACCATAGAGGGCGGTATGTTAGAATATACATTCCTGTGTTCATAGCAACAACTCCTGCAGTATTCAATTTTGGTCACTAGATGGCAGTGTTTATAAGTTCTGTTATATATCTATGGTATTATACTCTTTTGTATTAAATAAGGTAGAGAATAAAGCTGTGGCTTCCTTACTGTGTTGTCAAGCCATGTGCAGCATGCATATCAGACTGTGTGCTTGTGTTTTTCTGTGAGGCTGTGCAAGAAGTTCCAACACGGTAAGTGCTATTGGGCAGAGTAAATGAAAATACCCCTAGACATGAAGAATCCATAGCAACTGACCATAGGTTCAAGATATCTTATATCTCAAGGTGTTCTTTATATGTAATATTGAGGTGCATCGCAGAGGAAACACAGGGAGACTAGGGCTGGTAATGATTAAAAATTTCCTGTTCGATTAATCGAAATTTTTTTTAATCGATTAATTTCGATTAATTATAACGCACATACACATCCAACTACATCGGCCTATACACATACAGCACACTATACACATAAAATGAACTAGGATCACACTAATCCAGCACGTTATTAATCTCACGTGCCCCACTCAATATGGCCGCCGCTTGAGTGGGGCAACTCAGAATAATAACGTGCTGGATTAGTGTGATCCTAGTTCATTTTATTACTTCATTGCTGTGCTGTATGTGTATAGGCCAATGCCAGGGATCCCAACCTGAAATAAGCAATTTCAGGGAGGTGCCCTCTCCCCCCCATCCGCGGAGGGGGTGGTTAGGGGGGGGCTTGGAGAGAGCATCCCCTGAAATGATGGCAGATAGCACAGGAAGCAATAACTTCTTTGCTATCTGCAGACTTTTTTTTTCCAGTTGTCAGAATAAAAAAAAAAAAGGTCCCCCTCTGCTGATTGACAGCAGAAGTGGGCGGGTGCATTAGCTAGTTTTCTATTGGCTATTGCAAAGTGCAATAGCCAATAGTAGTCTAGCTATGCAATCGTATGCCTTTTTTTTCTGACTGACGGTCAGGCTCCTGATGTCAGAAAAGAAAAAAAAAAAACGATCCCAGGGAAAGGTTTAATCTGCTCGATTGAGCAGATTAAACCTTTCCGGTAAAAATGTGTCTCTCCCGGGTGCACTCACCGGCCCAAGCAGCTCCATCAGGTAACGAAGGGAAGGGGGAGGAGTCCAGTGACGTCACGGACATCGACATCACCGGACTCCTCCCCCCTTCCCTTCGTTAGCTGACAGAGCCACTTGTGGAAGGGGGGGAGGAGTCCGGTGACGTCGATGTCCGTGACGTCACCGGATCTCCGACGGAAGACCCGGAAGCCGGCGGAGAGGAGTACGGAGCCAAAGAACTTTGATCGATCAAAATAATTTTGATCGATCAAAAAAATTAACGATTAATCGAGGGATTAATCGTTAATTTCCGCAGCCCTAAGGGAGACCCATTGCTTTATTACTGTATGCTGCTTCTTAGGGGGTGCGCTACACTAGCATAGGCTCACCATTTCCCCGCTGGCTGTGAGTAATACATAGTTAGGGCTAGGATTAGTTTTTCAGCCTTTGGATGTGTTTTGTGCCTAGTTCTGAGGAAATCGTTTTGGAAAGATTAAAAAAATACTCTAAGGAGAAGTGCAGGGAAAGTAAAACATACTCTCCCTGTCGCTTAGAGCTGGTGTGGGCCACTGCAGCTGTCACATGCTGGGCCTATAACAAGAGCTGACTGATCATGTAACTGCTGATCACTCACGCTTTTTGCAGGAAGAAGAGACAAAAGAACTAAGTCTGCTATACTTGCTTTGGCTATGCTGGCTTTTGGTTAAAGGCGTACAATATTCATGTATGCCTGTAACCTAAAAGAGAAGTATTGGCAAAAAAGGTTTGGTGATTTCATGTTTTGGTAAAATATATTTAACATCCACCAGGATTCCATGATGAAAATAATAATATTAACAATTAAGCTACATCAGTGAATAGAATTTTGGATCTGTTCTGGTAAATTTGAAAATGTGCTATTTTTCAAAACTTTACTACCCCATTGCAGATTGCATGACAAGACACAGATATTTATATAGAGGAAGCAATACGATTTTTTATTAGGCAGGGTTAATTAACAAATAACAAGATGCAAAATTTAATGGAATTAAATGGAATGAGTGGAGTTTTTCTTTTCTTTTTTTTTTAATGCAGAGAATAAAATTTGTATCTCAGACTTGAGGCCCATACATGATGTCTTCATTTATCACAGTGAAATCTTCCTTGGCCCTGGCATGGATCAGGACAGCAGGGGACTGGGACAACACAAGGGTTGCATGGATCTACCAAGAAATAAATCGTTAATTAATAATATATTACTGCTTAGTGTAGAATATAATTTTGCAATTGACTACAGCAGAGATTTATTTATTTAATCCAGCAGCAATGGTAAATATTTTATAGCACAATGTATTTGTCGAGCATGGCGGTGCTGGCAATTTTATTAGCAGTTTGATTTTAGCAACAGAGTAATTTTAAAGTATGCCGTGATGTGCTGCAAACAAAGGGCTTGGAGTGGTAGCTACTTTACAACACTCACAGGGACCATGGGGAACAAATAGAGCCACCCTCCGGAAGGAAGGACAGTGTCAGCACAAATTTAAATATCTCCAGAGTGTTGCACAAATAAGCTTTTTTTGTTAATAGTATTGGCACTTTAATGCATTTTGAAGGTATAACTCCTGCTTTTAGAGTTTCACAAACACTAGATTTAAAAAAAAAAAATGGACCATTCAACACTGTAAGACACATGTACAGAAAGAACAATGTCATTCCTGCCCACAAGAAATAGGGATAACAACCTGGGCTAGTGTGGTAAAACGTTTGTTATACAAATTATCCTAAATGTAGGCTATCCGTTTAGAATAGTTTCTGTTGGCAGCAGCCATCCAATAGCACTTGGGCTGTTGAATGAAAACAGCTGTAGTACTTAACTCCTGTACTCAAGGTGCTGGAAATGAAAGTAAAGGCAAATGCCAAAAAAAAAGACTAAAAAGATGCACTATTAGTGGGCCATGAAGACCAGAGCAAATAATTACTCTTATAAATGATAAAAGGATTAACTTATTTTAAAGAATAAACCATTCCCTGATTTTCAAGACAATCATGCCTTTCTCCTCTTTACCTTGTTGGCGAGCATAGACTGTGCCATGTTGATGATGACCCTGAGGTTTGCATGCTGAAAAATACAGACATATATTAAAGAGGAACTCCAGGAAACACATGAAATCAACCAGTAATGCTATGAATGAAATAAGTAAACTGTAAGAATGTCCACTTAAGTGGCCCTTGAATTAAAATGCATGGTCCTCCTAATATATCAGACCTCCCACCCCCATGACAAAACACAGCTGCAAAAACAATTAAAAAAATGAAAAGTTATAAAACATACATGCCCTCCAACGGCTTCTGCACTAGTGTGGTAGGTATCACAATCCTTCTGGTAATATCCTCGGGATGTTGAATATCCCAAATGCTGTGAGAAGATGCTTCTGTTCTCACAAGATTTATAATCCTCCTTATTCCCAGGATCTCATCAAAAGGTTCATGGTGCCACCCATGCCTAGGCACCACGAGCACACGTGGAGTGGAATATGATTATTTTTTAAAGTAGAACTGAAGCCAAACCTTTTTCTTTAGTTTCCAATAGAGTAAGGGAGAGCTATAACTAACCCATCTCTGAATTTTTTCTGTCATCTGTCCCACTGGGGAGTTTTCCTTTCAATTCCTGTTCAATAACCACAACAGGAAATAAGATGAAAATTCTCGAAAGACAGGGAAATCCCTGGTTGTCAGCAGGGTCACCAGAACTCCCTGTAGGAAGATTTCCCATCCATTCCTGCTCTAATGAAAACCTAACATTTGGCATTTTCTTTCACTCTCTCATTTTTTATTATAGTTACCAGGACAAATGGAGAGGGTTAATCTCCCTAACAGGGACACAGGCATCAATAGATATCCGACAGATGTTCTAAACTTCTCTCCATTTTATAAAAAATATAAACAGGTTTTGGCTTCAGTTGCACCTTTACCTTTTCTTCACATGTTTTTTTTACAACATTAGTGAGGCATTTTTGAATTGGGATGGGAGGCTTGTTGTATTACTCTGACCTAGCAATTTGAATGCAAGGTCCAGTTAAGCTTTCACATAAAATATATTGCAACTGTGATAAAATACATTTAATGTATATATTGAGGCTTCTGAATGAACTAAATACATATCTCTCCTGCTGCCCACGCTATCATACACCCCTGTAATGAAGACGAATTACTGCATGAAGGAGGATTTGTGATTTCCTGGTCCACCATCGGATTCCACCTGGTCCACCATTGGACTCCACCTGGTCCACCATTGTGATTTTTCCTATCTCTTCCTACATCATTAAAGAACAGAATTGTGATCCTAGGGTCAGTGGTAGGAACCACTGAGCAAGGGACCAGGAATCCACTCCAGAAAATAGTGCATTCTGAAGAATCATCAAGCAGTAACTTATCTTCATTACAGCAGCATCCTAGGTGGTATGAATGTACATTCTTCTATGCAGTGGAAATTTTTTTAGCAGTTTGATTTTAGCAAAAGAGTAATTTTAATATGATGCAAAAGTGATTACTGACATATGTACATATCCACACTTAATTGCAAGAAAGGATTACATTTAAAGTAAAATGCTAAAGATAAATCCCTAGTGGTACATATATTTGTGTATAAAAATTATGTAGCATTTATAAATCACTTACGGTCTTGGCATTGATCTTTGCAGACTGCTGGTCTTTGGCAAGGGTTCTTGCATGGATCTTGGCATTGGATCTTCTGAACACATTTCTTGGTTCCAGACATATCTGTTTTTAGGTTTGGTTTGCCTTCTTGGAAAATTGAGGAGCTTGAAGAGAATCTTTGGTTGTTTGAATAGCTTTCAATGATACCTTTTTATATATACTGTAGAAGGAAATGCAATGAGGCCAGATTCTTCCCCTGGCTGGTCACCGCAAATTAAAAAATAATTTAAACACATACCATCCACATGTTTATGATTTATTAATTGGTGCTACTTACTCAGCAGTTTGCTATTTATTCCACTGCTCTCTATGATTTTATAATTGTTTAATGTGTTGCTTGTATTTAATTAGGACTAAATGTTGGAGTACAAATGGAAAATTGTGTTTACAGTTATTTAAACTGCAGCATGTGTGGCTAATCTAAGGGCAATTGTGTTACTATTTACAACATATGTGCACGTTTTCAAATAGCGAACATGGCTGTATATAGGGGTATATTTTTTTCAGTATACTATCAAGCCATTAGGAATAATTTGTTAACCCTGTTATGCACATGTACTAGTTTGTGGTCAGCATTGTCCCAAAATTATACTTGCAATCCTTTTAATACTGTATGACCAGCTTATGTGTTCTTTTTTTATTCCACTGTATAAAACTGCCCTATGATCTGAACTGTGCGCATATTCCACATGAGCACAGAGTGGCATATCAGAGTTACACTTTACAAAACATTAGTAAAAATTAGGGATGCACCAAAATTTCGGCCGCAAAATGCCAATAGTTACATTTTTTTGTCCGAAATAGCGGTCCATCTGTTATTTTTCTCCTCCCCGCTGGGCGCTGCTATGTACCCCAGTGGGGAGGAGAGAAGCTGTCACAGGAGGCCGACTGGTGCGGGAGGAGGAGGAGGAGAGCGCTGTGAGCGGCCAGCATCTTTCCTCCCCGCACCGCTCAGCCTCCTGTGACAGATCGGGAGAGCGGTGGTGTGGAAGCAGTGTCAGCTGTCACAGGAGGCCGGCAGTGCGGGGGAGTAGTCAGGTGTCAGATCAAGCTCTCCAACCTCTCGCTCAGCCTCCTGTGAGAGCCGATCCAGGATGGAGAGCGGGTACGATAATTGAGGACAGAGTATGTTTGCTGTGTCCCCAATTAGGAATGAATGGGAAGTGATCTACATCACTTCCTGTTCATTCATGATTGTGGACATGGTAAACATACTATATCCCCAAGTTATGAATGAACAGGAACACTCAGTATAGAGGATTCCTGTTCATTTATGTGTTCTCAATCCCTTTATCTATTTTAAAAGGGAAATATCAGGGATCTGTTTAGACCCCTAATATTTCCCCAAAGCCCCCAACAATAAAGTAAAAAAATTTAAATATTTTTAAACATGTGAAAAAGTTAGAAAAAAAACATTTTCAGATTCGGCCTGAATTTTTTTTTTATTTCGGTTTTGTTTCGGTTTTGAAATTTTCATTTTGGTGCACCTTTAGTAAAAATATATCCATTTGAATGACCAAATTTAGTTTAGAGATATAATAAATGTTGCCTTTCATATTTAAAGATGTACAGTTCTGTTAGTTATATTAGTTTGCATTCGCGGATGTATAATTATTACGAGACCTCTTGACATCTAGAGCATTAGTTATAAATATTTCTTCTCTCAAAGTATTACAAAGTTTACATGGCTTAGTTATGTTTCATTTAGCTATGCTAGAGTTACTGTTCTCTTCCACGTACAGTGGTACCTCGGTTTTCGAACTCTTCTGTTTGCAAACAGTTTGGTTCGCAAACAGGAAGTTCGCCAAAATGTTGATTCCGTTTCGCGAACTCCACATCAGGTGACTAACACAACCGCAGCCATCTTCCCTGCTCTGACACGTGGTTGTGGCTTCCTCTAGTCGAGATCACGGTCTGATCACAGGGGTGTGGAATTCCTATCGCCCGACGCCCGGGACAGGCAGTTTCGGGTGAGTAGTTTTTTTCTACATTTAGCCCGGGCTGCGGGCAAGCAGCACGGCTAAATGTAGTGTAGGAGCCGTTTCGTACAGCTGTCCAAAATCACTTGTAACAAACCTTAATCTCACTCCCCCTCCCCTCTCCTCCCCCTCTCCTCTATCTATCTCCGGTGGCCCAGCCGGCCATGTACCTCTCCCGGCTGCACGCTGGCTTCTTTTCTGCCATGGTCTTTGGGGTCCCCCCCTCTTGAGGGGGACCCGCGACCAGGCAAATTAGATTAGGTTACAGCACGGAGCTTCTCTGCTCCTTGTTTGCAGTGATACAGGAATGCAGCCTTCCTGTCACAGGAGAACTAGCACAGTGATGTGCTAGATCTCCTGTGTTGGAGGTGACAGGGTCAATAAAGAGAACCTGTCACCTCCAAATTCTTTCACACAAGGGGCTTGTTAGTCCTTGTGTAATAGCAATAAAATCAAGTGGGAAAAAAAGTAAAAAATTAAATGACAATTAAAAATGTAAATACATAAAAATGGGAAAAAATAAAAAGGCGATAAAGTAAACAAATAATAAAAATAAATGAGATTTTAAAAATAACCAATATTACAAAGTTAAAAAAAAAGTAAAATAAAAACCCCGCTGCACCCACCATCTGCACGCATGGTGTATTTTGTGTTAGTGGAGTGGGCGATCCGTTACCGCACGGCAATCGTGCACAACATCGTGTGGGTGGCCTAGCAGTGACAGAATTGCACACCACCGCCGATCGCGCTGGTGGTGCCATTATTGTCTAATGGCAACCCAGTCACGCCTGGCAGATTGGGCGGTTTCCTGCCACAATCCCGCCCGTGCAATCAGACATAAACACGGTTGAAAACACTGCATGGCGCGTGTTGCGAAAAAAGGTACATGTACCTTTTTTCAGTAATTGCCACATGGATGTAACTGCACTGAAATCAATGGGGCCGCGCGGCAACTGCTGCATGCAACCGCACACGATCGCCCACGTCTGCAAAAGCCCCAAAAGGTAAATTCACTTTCCCAAGTAATTTGGAAAAATTGAATTACCTGCTCAAATCTGGCCCCCTCCCGCTATACTTACCTTTCAGGGAATGGTCTTTCCCATCCGCCAATATGGGTGCACTTTCTCCTTTCTCTTTCCAGTCACACTTTTTGTGTACTAAGGTGATAACATTGTAGCTCTAAGACAGGAAGTGTTAGAACTAGAGAACATCACCTCCTTTTCTTATCTCAATAACATTAGGAGTATATTCTGTGGTTCACACTGGTAAATTGGGCAGGGCTAATAAAACTATTTGAGATTTCAGTGTAGCACAGGCAGAGTGTACAAAAAATTTAGAGCCTGGTCAACTTATGTAATAAAAAAATGTTTAAAGTATGTGACCTACCAAATGTGTGCAAAAAGGATGTTTGTTTGGAATTACTTACAATTGACGTATATTTTAGAAGGCTTGATTACTTTGTAACAAAGCGTCAAAGCTTATCAGGTAAGGCGTGCCTGTAAAAATTCTGTTTTCACCCCAAAAAATAAGAATCATTGTAATTGATGCTCGTAAGCTCATGCAAAACAAATGAAGGGATTGCTTTCATCCTGCTGTAATTGGCTTTCTTACAGTTTAGTCTTCATTGTCTGGTCTATGTAGAAATATAAACCTTTTAAGATAATGTTAACCAATTCAAAAAAGTGTAAAGAGTTAGGAGGATGTGAAAATTTTAGCATCAGTGGGGTTAAAGAAGAAAAGAAGAGAACCAGAAATAAATGTATTTCATAAAGTACAACTATGTGCATCAAGGGTTGATAATAATTACAATTTGAATATGCATTAACTCATTATTGTAAACACAGGTTTTGTTTTTTACTTCCTTTCTAGCAAATAATAATAATAAGGTTCATCTGGAATCTATGAATAATATAAAATGATTAGATACAAACATATAAAATGATTGGGTCATAATTGTATGTAGAGATGATTATCTATAGACACATGACCTAACACATGCAAAAACAGGAAAACAAACATGCCTATAGGAATAGTCATACATAATGTTTTAGTTATGCTAAGATCTTTACTACCTGGTTTCTATTTTTTGTTTGCGGTAAGAAATATGACCCCTTTGAGTAGCTTGGTTTATACTTAGATATGTAAAGTTAGAGTAAATAAACCTCCAATTAGCTGGGTGTGTGCTTTGTAAATAGAATAAATAGTTTTTATTGCACATACAGTATTGTCATGTTTCCCTATATGCAAAGAATGCTCCACTGAATCTTATTCAAAATGCATGAACTATCTACACTGCATCTCAGATCATACATTTTTTTGATACTGTGTTCTACAGCTGTAATGTATTGGTGGGTTAACTCAGTGTTTTTCAACCTTTTTTGTGCAAAGGCACACTTTTTTCATGAAAAAAATCACGAGGCAAACCACCATTAGAAAATGTTACAATTTTTTACCTCTGTGCCTATATTGACTATATATAAAGTAATTCTCTTGAATAGGAATCAAATAAACACAAAGAAATTATTTTATAATTACTTTATTATGAAATAATAAAGTATTTTATAATTGTTCATATTTCTGTTCAATCCATGACTTAACTTCACACTTCACACAAATACGTTTTAAATTCAAACTGTTGCACTGACGTAGCCCTGGTTAAAGTAGGGTTCAGTGGGGTCTCACTAGTCTTGGTTAAACCCCACAGAACTGATCTGTGCAAGTTAGAGTTTTCAGTGAGTTGGGCTGCTTCACTTGAGTGAAGCAGTGGAAGATAATTGCTGATTATTCTAGCTTTAGTGTCCGAATAATCAGGATTTTATTAAAGACAGGAGGCGAATATTTTGCATAACTCTCTTTACTGATACCTCATAGCAGCAAAGGAACATAACAGAAAACAGAAATAACCAATGGTAGCACAGAGCATATTATAAAGTCCGCCGACAATAAGGATCTGTCCTCTTTCTTTGAAAAACAGTCTCCATGAATGAAACAGGTAGAAAATATATGAAGTCAAACTGGAACCAAGGCAAAACCGAACCTGAGAATAAGCATCCGGAACACCTGGAATGTCGGAGCACAGCGAATCATTAAACTAAAATTAAGAGAAACAGCGAAAACGTAAGAGCAAACCAAACAACGGGTACATAACAGTACAGAAGATAAGTGCAAATAGTAAATAAAATAAAGCACATCATGTCAATATATACATACACATACCCAGGGCAGGGACAAGCAGCACCAGACAAGGGTGGGAAAAATATTTGCCTCCTGTCTTTAATAGAATCCGATTATTCGGTCACTAAAGCTAGAATAATCATCAATTTTATGGCAATGTCACTTCCGGCCAGTCTGGCGGCAGAGGAGTCCAGGCACCAGCAGCAGGAGCAGGTAAGAGGAGCTGGGAGGGAGATGCAGCCCCAACCAGCCCATCTGGGAGCCCTGCAGAGCCCACCATAGAGAGTCTCAGATGGGCTGTGCAGCGTGTATGGTGTGCTCTGCAAGGTCACTTTCAGGTGGGCTGTGTGGGGTCTCAGGTGGGTCCTGTGTCCAGCGCGTTACTAAGCCCTGTGTCCAGCGCGTTACTAAGCCCTGTGTCCAGCGCGTTACTAAGCCCTGTGTCCAGCGCGTTACTAAGCCCTGAGTCCAGCGCGTTACTAAGCCCTGTGTCCAGCGCGTTACTAAGCCCTGTGTCCGGCGCGTTACTAAGCCCTGCGTCCGGCGCGTTTCAAAGCCCAGAGTCCGGCGCGTTGTGAAGCCCAGAGTTCAATTCATATACTGTTCTGCTCAGTGTTCTCTGTACAGCACCGGGGTATATGTCAGAGCTATATAAATGTATAATAGTGTGTGACTGTGGGAGGACATTAGAGATTGTGAAGACCCTGGGAGTATACTGGACAACTTGATGGGGGTGAGACACAAATGTGTTGTTTTGATGAAAGTCAAGGGAACTGTCATGTTTCTTTATGCTGAAGAAAAGCAGATTATGTGAAGTACATGGATTGTCGGCCTTTCTGTGAATAAAGACTGCCCTCTTTTATGTTAAAGATGGCTTCAAGAGTGGTTTCTTAGTCCTCACCATTGCGCTAAATTGCCAAAAAATCACACTTGGCTAAATCTTTTTGCAACCACATTTCTCTTCCTTTCATTGAAGGACACAGGGCAACAAATCGTAGATCCTGTACTGTAGGGTATATCGCCACTTTCTTTATGCTGAAGAAAAGCAGATTATGTGAAGTACATGGATGTCAGCCTTTCTGTGAATAAAGACTGTCCTCTTTTTTTGTAACAAAATATTTATTGGGTTTTCAAGGTAGAAATAATAAGACATTGTACATGGTATTTGCTGGCCGTAGTAGGCCACATAAGCGACTTGATGGGTTCGATAGCATGCAAATGCAAACACAATGCAGTATCATCAATGTAAGGTGAGTCAAAAGGAATGAGTAGTTAAGAAGGAAGATCATGTAAGTAGTCCATCGGTTGGTCCACTTCAATATTGGTTTGGATCTATTCCGCAGGTCCTCAGGTTCTTACTAGGGCTTACCTACATATTTCTCTTGACTCTATCGACCACATCACAGGCGTCTAAGAGTGTTTACATCCAGATTAGGGTGGTTATTTAGGAGCCAAGGTTCCCAGATTTTTAGAAATCTGGTATGAGTATCGGTTAGAACACACGATAGCTGTTCATTTAACAGTACATTATCTAATCTTTGCGTAAATTCCCGATACAAAATTAATTGTTTTTCCAATTTCCCGCTAAGGTATATTTGGTGTGCCAGGGCACCCTGAGATTTATTCAATCCAGGCACTGTAACATGTAATAGAGCCTGTGTTGGGTCTTTATAGATATTCTTAGCAAACAGAGTTGAAATTAAACAAAAGATTCTGGTCCAAAAACGGCGGACGAACGGACAAGACCACCAGGTATGTAACATGTCCTCTGGAGTCGAACATCCACGGAAGCATTTAGTAGATGATGACTGGAACATTTTAGCTAAATGAGTGGGGACCAGATACCAACAAAACAGTACTTTATAGGCAACCTCAGAGTTTGTCAAATTACTGGAACACTTAGAAATATTTTTCCACACCCCCCTCCAGTCATCATCAGACCAAGATCTGCGGACCATTTGGTAGGATAAGAATGAAGGCTAATACGAGTCAAGGAGTTCAGTTTAGAATATAGGATTGACACCAGTTTGGGCCTTCCTGGTGAATAGAGGCAGATATGCTCGAAGCAGGTGAGTGGGGCATTTAAGGGTCTTCGTGCCTGCAGAGAGGATACCCAGTGTTGTAGTTGAATAAACCTAAATATTTCTGCGTCAGGAATCTTTTTATGTGCTTTAAGGTAAGACCAGAAGGCTGTATTAGAGGAACGGTAAAAATCATATAAAACCATTATCGGTCCACCACCTAAATATATTAGGGTTAGTGTATGCTGGAATAAATAGTGGTTGTGACAGTAAGGGGAGAAGGGGTAAAGAAGGCGATATCACATGGGATGAGTATTTCAAGGCATGTTTCAATAGAGGGCTGAGAGAGTGGTCTCTTTCTGCGGGTGGTAACCAGGGTAGTGCTTGTAGAGGAATTGGGGAGCAGTTGGGAATTTCCAACATGGTCCACAGGGGGATATTAGTTACTCGTGAATAGTAATTAGGGGCAAAAGTTTAGATGCTTGATAGTAAATAAGTATATTCGATAGGCCGATGCACCCTTCTCGTTTGTGTTTATATAATGTAGATCTTGGAACCCTGGGGCGCAGCGGGTGCCATATGAAGGTTAAAATGCTCCTCTGAAAAGCTTGTAAGGCGAAGGATGGGACCGCTATTGGTAACACTCTAAAATAGTACACTATCTTAGGGAGTATGGTCATTTTGACCGCAGCAACCCTTCCAAACCAAGATAGTTTATGGTGTATCCAGGTGTCCATCAAAGTTTTAAGGTGTCTAATCAAAGGTAATTAGTTAGTTACATAAAGAGTAGCATACGAGGGAGAGATATTAACACCCAGGTACCTCAAGTACCTCTGTTCCCAAGTGAATGCAAAATTCTCACGGAGAAGGTCATAGTCAGGTTGGGTCAAGGATATATTCATGGCCGCTGATTTTTTCCAGTTAACCACCAGGCCGTATATATCAGAAAAGAGGTCTAGGATGTGCAACAGATTGGGGACAGAAGTATGAGGTTGGGTAATGGTCAGCATGACATAGTCTGCAAACAAGCTAGTTTTGTATTCCACCCCTGCAACCTCAATTCCCTTCACATTGGGATTTGAGCGGATCATATAGGTCAAGGGTTCTATGGCCAGGGCAAAAAGGACTGGGGATAGGGGACACCCCTGTCGTGTGCCTTTACCAATCAGGAAGGTCCCAGACACATGCCCCAAATATTTAACTTGGGCATTGGGGCTATCGTATAGAGCCTGGAGCCAGGATATAAAGGGTGCCTCAAAACCCCATTTGAGTAGTGTATATCGGAGGTAATCCCAAAAGATTTAGGACAAGTGTCGCAGACAGCCAGGTGGAAAATTCCATCCTCCTATCCGCCGGTATCAAGGGGTGCGCTGATCACCTGGTCCCCCTAGAGAGCCTAAAAGGAAGCAATCATATGAACATAACACCAGGAACGGTAATATTTGGGTGGCAGTAAGTGCAAGCAATGACATAATAGGTAACATTAGATAACTTTTCAGAGCATCGGTATGCATCTCATCAACTTAAAGGTAAAGAGATAATCAACTTGGTGCAGAACAGGCTGTTTTAACCAGGAACATCATGGGCCATATGTCAGTCATTGGGCGGTAGACTTGATGTCTACAGCACAAAAATCAACACAGTGGTACTAGATAGTTCTTCATGTAGGATCATGGAGTGGGAGGGTCACACTCTGCTTCCCAGGCTTATTCGGTTTGGATCGTCGGGTCTTCTCCCATATGGGGCTCGGAGGTACACGTCTCGGGTTTTGTGAAGATTGCGATGGTTCCTTCTGGGACGGTGGTATCAGCTCGAGATCTAGGAGTGTCTTCCTAAGGTCGGTGGGCTTAGTGGGGGAGAAAGATCTTCCGTTGTATGTAAATAGAAGCCTAAAGGGGAACCCCATCTGTAGGCTATGCCATTATTTTTCAGGACCTCCTAGATAAGGCCGTAAGGCCCTGCGACGTTGTATAGTGGTAGGTGAAAGGTCAGCAAATACTTGGAATGCATGTCCTTGAAAATGTACTTTCTTGCTTCTGGTGGCGTGCAGTGCAGCCTGATAGAAGGTGAATTTGACAATTATGGCTCTTGGAGGGCCATCCCGCCGTTTTGGAGTCAGAGCTTTATCAATACAATCGAACTCCGAGCGGTCAATTGGAATTGACGGGAGAAGTTTCTGCAGCAGTGCTGTGATTTGTGGATTGCAAATCAGCTATAGATTCTGGTAACCCACAGAAACGCAGGTTGCCGCAGCGGGCCCTGTTCTCCATGTCTTCTTCCTTATCCATAATGGCCATCAGATCTGCATTGACAGTGTCTAGGTCTTGTTCATGGGACTCCACTACTGCAAAGACATCATCCATCTTCTCCAGGAGGTCTGTACCTGTACCTATCTCTCTGATCTCCTTGGACAAGGCCTCAGTGAGTTTCTCAGAGGTCGCCGTCAGTTCAATATGCAGCATAGCATGAATTTTCTGCAGGAGGGTGTGATACTCCTCACACCCCTCGGCCGGGACAACGAGCCGTACGCGCCACTGCGCAGGCGCGCCGCGAGACTCCTCCCACTCTCGTCCGGCGGTGTCAATGCGCAGGCGCGCCTCGAGACTCCGCCCACTAACCCGAGTAGTCGGCATAAAGCCGCGATCCACCGTTTGATCGGCGTCCCACTATTGTTGAAGCAGGACGCTGATCAAACCAACAGCCCTGCTGCTCCAGGATCCACCACTAAAGGAGAGTTGCTGCGGACGTCCCTCCATACCTGCCATAGCCACAAAACAGCAAGTATTGCTACCATAGCGATAGGGCTATGGTAGGGAGATCTCCACAGCAGTTCCTACATGCTTAATCAACTGTATGCCTTACTGCAACCTAACCTGTCGCCTCACTATATGCCTATACAACTACTTGCCTTACTGCAATTTAAACCATAGCATAACCATATGCCTATTGAACTGTCTGATTCACTGCTACTTAACCTAAACGCATAGCTATATGCCTAATCAACTGTATGCCGTAATGCAACTTAACCTATCGCATAGCTAAATGCCTACGCCACTGCTTGCTTACTGCACATAGCATAACCATATGCCTACTGAACTGTCTGATTGCTGCACCTTAACCTATCGCATAACTATATGCCTAATCCACTGTCTGCTTGGCAATCAGGTACACTGCCTCCTAGCTATATGCCTGTTTATACTGTCTGCCTTGTTACAGGTGAACATCAAATATCTCTGGGCTCAAGCTAGTTGCTAAACCTACCCATAAGACTACCCACCTGCTTCACCCGGGATACCTACTGTACCGATGAGACGCAGGCTTAGGTGTCCTAAACGGGGTATGATGTGAAGCAGCTCTCTCCAAGCCTTATGAATATCCTGGGCATCGGAGGTAGAGCTGCGATCTGATACCGTTCCCTCTAAAAGCAAAGCCAATTCCACAGCTGCGGTCCAAGGACCTTGTTAACCCCTGGGGGTGTATTACAGAGGGCTTCATCT
Source organism: Nanorana parkeri (assembly GCF_000935625.1). Taxonomy (NCBI): domain Eukaryota; kingdom Metazoa; phylum Chordata; class Amphibia; order Anura; family Dicroglossidae; genus Nanorana; species Nanorana parkeri. The sequence goes on from NW_017306972.1 coordinate 367,542, forward strand.
CTGGTATCATCAGGATCTACCCCCTGTGTCATGGGGAGACTGTCTAGAGACGAGGAGTCCTGGGTTTTAAGGAGGAGGAGCAATGATGAAGAGAGCTCCGGAGTGCCTCGTGTGGCCACCATCTTAAATTGTCCCCATCTCTGTGGCTGTAGTTTGCCCCCCTCGCAAGGTACTCGGTATCGGGGATGAGAGGCTGGGGTTCTGGTGCCGTTCAAGGTGCTTCTGTGTGCTGTATATCGCTCTCGGGGGATCGGGTATTGCGGAGCTCAGTTAGACAGCGGCCATCTATCCCGGCAGCTCGCCACGCCACTCCAAGACTGTCCTCTTTTATGTAAAAGATGGCTTCAAGAGTGGTTTCCTAGTGCTCACCATTGTGCTAAATTCCCCAAACATCACACTTGGCTAAATCTTTTAGCAACCACATTTTTCAGAAAAACATTTTATGGCATCAAGCATAGTCCTCAACATTTAACCTGATAAGAAACATGCTGGGGAGAACTTAATTTTGGTTTTGATACATATGTCAAGTGTAGCACCCTGTAGGCAGGAGTGCTATTAAATTTAGTATTTTCAGATTGTAATCAGTCTGATGCTGATTTGTAGTCTATGGTCATCTGGTCTCTCCTGATAAAATCTCGAGATCATTTGCATCTGTCTGCTGCTGGGTGTACCCTGGCCACAGAGCAGAGCAACCAATGAGCAGATATACACTGAGTGGCCAGTTTATTATGACCACCTGACGTTTGTAGGCAAATTAGCTATAATTAGCTATAATTTCGCGCTGAAGTTGCTAGAGTGCCAGACCATTCTAAATAGGAAGCAGGTTGTTTACCACGACAGTAGAAGTGATTTGTTTCTGAAGATATGGGTAAACAACGCGATTTAACAGCCTTTGTACGTGGGATGATTGTTGGAGCGAGCCATGGAGCAAGTATCAGCAAAACAGCAGAATTCGTTAAATGTTTAAGAGGGGCTCATTGTTAAATTCTTAAAAGACTGGACTGTCAGCCGAAAATCTGGGTCTGAACGTGCGAATTGTGGCCGTCAGCGACTAGTCAACGTTAGGGCAGAACGGAGAGTGGCAAGACTGGTACAAGGCAACAGCGCAGTGTCAGATTCCTAGCATCACCTTTCAAAATCTCGTGGAGTAACGAGGCGGCCCAACAAAGTCATCTCGTGGAGTTATCTCGTGGCCCAACGATGTACTGATGGGGTGGTCATAATAATCTGGCCACTCAGTGTATCTCTCCACCCAATCACTCTAAGGTTAATGGCCAATGGTGCATGCTGGGAGAGGAGATAAATACATGGGCTGTACCATGTGAGCTCTCTCCTCCTCCCCTGTGCCCTGCTTGTGGGGGTGGCTGCTATAGACTGACAGAGATGGCTAGGCCTGAAGCCTGGGGACTAGCCATGTGCTTACAGTGAGGCCAGAGATTGGAGGCCCAGTGATTGTTACTAATGATGAGGATACCTTGTGCTGCTGTGTCAGGTGTATTTCATGCTGTGAATGGAGGCAGCTACTACACCCTGCCACTTAAAGGAGTCGACATCAGCCTGAATGATCCTACCTTTCAAACTCTCTCCCTGAAAATCATCAATAAAAGTTCTCAGCATCATATCTACAGTCTGGACATCGCTTTTATTGATCACCATAGCGGGCGGTATGTTAGAATACACATTACTGTGTTTATAGCAACAACTCCTGCAGTATACAATTTCGGTCACTAGATGGCAGTGTTTATAAGTTCTGTTATATATCTATAGTATTATGCTCTGTTGTATTGAATAAGGTAGAGAATAAAGCTGTGGCTTCCTTCCTGTGTTGTCAAGCCATGTGCAGCATGCATATCAGACTGTGTGCTTGTGTTTCTCTGTGAGGCTGTGCAAGAAGTTCCAACACGGTAAGTGCTAATGGGCAGAGTAAATAAAAATACCCCTAGACATGAAGAATCCATAGCAACTGACCATAGGTTCAAGATATCTTATATCTCAAGGTGTTCTTTATACACTATTTAATATTGAGGTGCATTGCAGAGGAAACACAGGGAGACCCATTGCTTTATTACTGTATGCTGCTTCTTAGGGGGTGCGCTACACTAGCATAGCCTCACCATTTCCCCACTGCCCCCGCTGGCTGTGAGTTATACATAGTTAGGTCTAGGATTAGTTTTTTAACCTTTGGATGTGTTTTGTTTCCTAATTCTGAGGAAATCGTTTTGGAAAGATTAAAAAAATACTCTAAGGAGAAGTGCAGGGAAAGTAAAACATACTCTCCCTGTCGCTTAGAGCTGGTGTGGGCCACTGCAGCTGTCACATGCTGGGCCTATAACAAGAGCTGACTGATCATGTAACTGCTGATCACTCAGTTCTTTTGTCTCTTCTTCCTGCAAAAAGCGTAAGTCTGCTATACTTGCTTTGGCTATGCTGGCCTTTGGTTACAGGCGTACAATATTCATGTATGCCTGTAACCTAAAAGAGAAGTATTGGCAAAAAAGGTTTGGTGATTTCATGTTTTGGTAAAATATATTTAACATCCACCAGGATTCCATAATGAAAATAATTATATTAACAATTAAAAAAGCTACATCAGTGAATAGAATTTTGGATCTGTTCTGTTAAATCTGAAAATGTGCTATTTTTCAAAACTTTACTACCCCATTGCAGATTGCATGACAAGACAAAGATATTTATATAGAGCAAGCAATACGATTTTTATTAGGCAGGGTTAATTAACAAATAACAAGATGCAGAATTAAATGGAATGGGTGGCGTTTTGCATAGAATAACATTTGTATCTCAGACTTGAGGCCCAAACATGATGTCTTCATTTATCACAGTGAAATCTTCCTTGGCCCTGGCATGGATCACAGGGATCAGGACAGCAGGGGGCGGGGACAACACAAGGTTTGCATGGATCTACCAAGAAAGAAATCGTTAATAATATATTACTGCTTAGTGTAGAATATAATTTTGCAATTGACTACAGCAGAGATTTATTTATTTAATCCAGCAGCAATGGTAAATATTTTATAGCACAATGTATTTGTCGAGCATGGCGGTGCTGGCAATTTTATTAGCAGTTTGATTTTAGCAACAGATTCATTTAAAAGTATGCTGTGATGTGCTGCAAACGAAGGGCAGTTTTGCTTGTGTTAGCAACCAGTGTATGCTGCGGACCCTGTAATCAACATAAAAATAATGGCTCAATCAAGAAAGAAACTATACCACCCCCATCAGAAACAAATATGTATGTTTGAGTAGTAAACTGGTGTACGATATAGATTTGGAGAAGTTGAGGTAAAATACAGTGGCACTTATGCATTAAAGTGGAGGACTCAATACAAATTAGTAAAACTAAACATGAGACTTGAAGTCCTTCATGCCAGCGAGCTTGGAGTGGTAGCTACTTTACAACACACACAGGGACCATGGGGAACAAATAGAGCCACCCTCCTGAAGGAAGGACAGTGTCGGCACAAATTCAGAGATGATTTAAAGACTTCCAGAGTGTTGCACAAATAAGTTTTTTTGTTAATAGTATTGGCACTTGAATGCATTTTTAAGGTTTAATTCCTGCTTTAAGAGTTTCAAAAACACTAGATTTAAAATATATGAGCATTCAACACTGTCAGACACCATGTACAGAAATAAATTTGTCATTCCTGGCCACAAGAAATAGGGATAACAGCCTGGGCTAGTGTGGTAAAACGCTTGTTATACAAATTATCCTAAATGTAGGCTATCCATTTAGAATAGTTTCTGTTTGGCAGCAGCCATCCAATAGCACTTGGGCTGTTGAATGAAAACAGCTGTAGTACTTAACTCCTGTACTCAAGGTGCTGGAAATGAAAGTAAAGGCAAATGCCAAAAAAAAAGACTAAAAAGATGCACTATTAGTGGGCCATGAAGACCAGAGCAAATAATTACTCTTATAAATGATAAAAGGATTAACTTATTTTAAAGAATAAATCGTTCACTGATTTTCAAGACAATCGTGCTTTTCTCGCCTTTACCTTGTTGGCGAGCATAGACTGTGCCATGTTGATGATGACCCTGAGGTTTGCATGCTGAAAAATACAGACATATATTAAAGAGGAACTCCAGGAAACACATGAAATCAACCAGTAATGCTATGAATGAAATAAGTAAACTGTGGGAAAGTCCACTTAAAGTGGCCCTTGAATTAAAATGCATGGTCCTCCTAATATATCAGACCTCCCACCCCCATGACAAAACACAGCTGCAAAAAAAATATGAAAAGTTATAAAACATACATGCCCTCCATCGGCTTCTGCACTAGTGTGGTAGGTATTACAATCCTTCTGGTAATATCCTTGGGATGTTGAATATCCCAAATGCTGTGAGAAGATGCTTCTGTTCTCACAAGATTTATAATCCTCCTTATTCCCAGGATCTCATCAAAAGGTTAATGGTGCCACCCATTCCTAGGCGCCACAAGCACACGTGGAGTGGAATATGATTATTTTTTAAAGTAGAACTGAAGCCAAAACTTTTTCTTTAGTTTCCAATAAAGTAAGAATTTTTTTTTGTCATCTGTCCACTGGGGAGTTTTCCTTTTCAATTCCTGTCCAATAACCACAACCGGAAATAAGATGAAAATTCTCGAAAGACAGCGAAATCCCTGGTGGTCAGCAGGGTCACCAGAACTCCCTGTAGGAAGATTTCCCATCCATTCCTGCTCTAATGAAAACCTAACATTTGGCATTTTCTTTCACTTTCTAATTTTTTATTATAGTCACTAGGACAAATAGAGAGGGTTAATCTCCCTAACAGGGACACAGGCATCAATAGATATCTGACAGATGTTCTAAACTTCTCTCCATTTTATAAAAAATATAAACAGGTTTTGGCTTCAGTTGCACCTTTACCTTTTCTTCACATGTTTTTTTTACAACATTAGTGAGGCATTTTTGAATTGGGATGGGAGGCTTGTTGTATTACTCTGACCTAGCAATTTGAATGCAAGGTCCAGTTAAGCTTTCACATAAAATATATTGCAACTGTGATAAAATACATTTAATGTATATATTGAGGCTTCTGAATGATATTACTACCACCATGACATGATTCTGTGTTGTGAAACCCTTTTTTGTGTCTTAGAAAGAAGCCTGAGTGAAGTTGGAATACCTGGCCATGCTTAAGATAAAACTCTAGCCAGAAGTTAAAATTAAGTTCTGCTTACCATGCCTTATGCCTTATGTATATTGAATCCAAAATCTCTACAATCGAATTCATTCTCTAGTAACTTAAAAAACGATTGTATTGCAGTGTACAACAGGTCATATCACTGGTCTTCCCAAAATATATTGTAGGTCTTCTATCTTTCCCTGGCGATTAACATTAACATTTTCTGATGGTAACTATTAAAGCAAAACTCATTCACAATCAAAATGTTAAAGTACCCCCTAAAAAGAAGATAAATACATATCTCTCCTACTGCCCACGCTATCAAACACCCCTGTAATTAAGAAGAATTACTGCATGAAGGGGGAATGTTGATTTCCTGGTCCACCATTGGACTCCACCTGGACCACCATTGTGATTTTTCCTACATCATTAAAGAACAGAATTGTGATCCTGGGGTCAGTGGTAGGAACCACTGAGCAAGGGACCAGGAATCCACTCCAGAAAATAGTGCATTCTGAATAATCATCAAGCAGTAACTTCTCTTCATTACAGCAGCATCCTGGACAGTGGCGTGGTATGAATTTACATTCTTCTATGCAGTGGAAATTTTATTAGCAGTTTGATTTTAGCAAAAGAGTAGTTTTAATATAATGCAAAAGTGATTACTGACATATGTACATATCCACACTTAATTGCAACAAAGGATTACATTTAAAATAAAATGCTAAAGATAAATCCATAGTGGTACATGTATTTGTGTATAAAAATTATGTAGCATTTATAAATCACTTACGGTCTTGGCATTGATCTTTGCAGACTACTGGTCTTTGGCAAGGGTTCTTGCATGGATCTTGGCATTGGATCTTCTGGACACATTTCTTGGTTCCAGACATATCTGCTTTTAGGTTTGGTTTGCCTTCTTGGAAAATTGAGGAGCTTGAAGAGAATCTTTGGTTGTTTGAATAGCTTTCAATGATACCTTTTTATATATACTGTAGAAGGAAATGCAATGAGGCCAGATTCTTCCCCTGGCTGGTCACCGCAAATTAAAAAGTAATTTCAACACATACCATCCACATGTTTATGATTTATTAATTGGTGCTACTTACTCAGCAGTTTGCTATTTATTCCACTGCTCTCTATGATTTTATAATTGTTTAATGTGTTGCTTGTATTTAATTAGGACTAAATGTTGGAGTACAAATGGAAAATTGTGTTTACAGTTATTTAAACTGCAGCATGTGTGGCTAATCTAAGGGCAATTGTGTTACTATATGCACATAGGTGCACATTTTCAAATGGCGAACATGGCTGTATATAGGGGTATATTTTTTTCAGTATACTATCAAGCATTTAGGAATAATTTGTTAACCCTGTTATGCACATTTACTAGTTAGTGGTCAGCATTGTCCCAAAATTATACTAGCAATCCTTTTAATACTGTATGACCAGCTTGTGTTCTTTTTTATTCCACTGTATAAAACTGCCCTATGATCTGAACTGTGCGCATATTCCACATGAGCACAGAGTGGCATATCAGAGTTACACTTTACAAAACATTAGTAAAAATTAGGGATGCACCGAAATGCCGCAAAATGCCAATAGTTAAATTTTTTTGTCCGAAATAGCGGTGCATCTGTGATTTCTGTCCTCCCCGCTGGGCGCTGCTATGTGTCCCAGTGGGGAGGAGAGAAACTGTCACAGGAGGCCGAGCGGAGCGGGAGGAGGAGAGCGCTGTGAGCAGCCAGCGTCTTTCCTCCCCGCACCGCTCAGCCTCCTGTAACAGATCGGGAGAGCGGCGGTGTGGAAGCGATGTCAGCTGTCACAGGAGGCCGGCCGGCAGTGCGGGGGAGGAGTCAGCTGTCAGATCAAGCTCTCCAACCGCTCACTCAGCCTCCTGTGAGAGCCGATCCAGGATGGAGAGCGGGTACAAACACTCGGCGATCAGTGATCACTGAGTGTTTGTAAATAATTGAGGACCGAGTATGTTTACTGTGTCCCCAATTATGAATGAATGGGAAGTGATCTAGATCACTTCCTTTTCATTCATGATTGTGGACATGGTAAACATACTATATCCCCAAGTTATTAATGAACAGGAACACTCAGTATGGAGGATTCCTGTTCATTTATAACAGGGGATGCAGAAAAAGAGATTAAGGACTGTGTTCTCAATCCCTTTTTCTATTTTAAAAGGGAAATTTTATGGATCTGTTTAGACCCCTAATATTTCCCCAAAGCCCCAAACAATAAAGTAAAAAAAATAAAAATATTAAAAATAAATATAACAAATGTAAAAGTTTATTAAAAAAATTAAATATTTTAGAAAATTTGAAAAAGTTAGAAAAAATAAAACATTTTTGGTTTTGGCCTGACATTTATTTTCATTTCGGTGCACCTTTAGTAAAAATGTTTCCATTTGAGTGACCAAATTTAGTCTAGAGATATAATAAATGCTGCCTTTCATATTCAAAGATGAACAGTTCTGTTAGTTACATTAGTTTGCATTGGCGGATGTCTATTTATGACCAGACCTCTTGACATTTAGAGCATTAGTTATAAATATTTCTTCTCTCAGAGTATTACAAAGTTAACATGGCTTAGTTATGTTTCATTTAGCTATGCTGGAATTACTGTTCTCCTCCAGGTACAGTGGTACCTCGGTTCACGAGCGCGCCTGTTTGCGAACAATTCGGTTCGCATCTCCAACTATTATGCCATATTTCTCAATGCTGCCTGCTGTAACATGCACTTCCTTTTCCCCCCTCAAATCTTTTTGCTTACATCTGGGTAGAAGTCAGCCCCTGCTGTATTTCCGTGTTTGTTCGGCTGTAAGTACCACCGTTCTTAAAAACCCCAGTCGCATCTTCGCCTACCTTTCTTCTTGCGCATTCACAAAATAAAACCACAGAGAGATTGTGTTTTGTGAATGGTAGGCAGCGATGTGACCGTAGCGTTACTACATACCAACAGAGCGGCCAGAATGTACACTGAGAGCTGGACTTCCACCCACATATAAACAAGAACATTTGCAGTCTGAAGAGAAGTGGACATTACATTGACAGGTGACTTTAGGGTATACAGAGTGTGTAATTCCTGTAACTTCGGCATGCTTATTGAGCCTGGAGTTGGGCTTTAAAGAAAATTGATTACGAATGACCTCCTCAAAGTGGATTACAACATTTTTTTTGAGACCGATATGAATAAAAAAGCCAAAGTCTTGAAAGGTGAATTGTGGGACCACTGTAGAGCTTTCTCAACTCTAAAGGTAGTTAAAGTGCTTCTAAACTTGAGAACAAAAATGTTTTATATTGCAGCTCAACACTCTTTAGATGTGGTGGGTGCAGTAGTATTTTCTCTTTACTTTCTCCTTTCTCTTTCCAGTCACACTTTTCGTGTACTAAGGTGATACCATTGTAGCTCTAAGACAGGGAGTGTTATAACTAGAGAACATAACCTCCTTTTCTCATCTCAATAACATTAGGAGTATATTCTGTGGTTCACACTGGAAAATTGAGAAGGGCTAATAAAACTATTTGAGATTTCAGTGTAGCACAGGCAGAGTGTACAAAAATTTAAAATTTTGAGCCTGGTCAACTTATGTAATAAAAAACTTTTAAAGTATGTTACCTACCAAATGTGTGCAAAAAGGATAAGTTTGTTAGGAATTACTTACAATTGACGTATATTTTAGAGGGCTTGATTACTTTCTAACAAAGCTTCAAAGCTTATCAGGTAAGGCATGTCCGTAAAATTCAGTTTTCACCCCAAAAAATAAAAATCATTGTAATTGATACTTGTAAGCTCATGCAAAGCAAATGAAAGGATTGCTTTCATCTTGCTGTAATTGGCTTTCTTACAGTTAGTCTTCCTTTTCTGGTCTATGTAGAAATAAACCTTTTAAGATAAAGTAATGTTAATCAATTCAAAAAAGTGTGAAGAGTTGGGAGGATGTGAAAAGTTAAGCATCAGTGGGGTTAAAGAAGAAAAGAAGAGAACCAGAAATAAATGTATTTCATAAAGTACAACTATGTGCATCAAGGGTTGATAATAATTACAATTAGAATATGCATTAAGTCATTATTGTAAACACAGGGTTTTTTTAACTTCCTTCTAGCAAATAATATGAAAATAAGGTTCATCTGGAATCTATGAATAATATAAAATGATTGGATACAAACATATAAAACGATTGGGTCATAATTGTATGGAGAGACGATTATCTATAGACACATGACCTAACACATGCAAACACAGGGAAAAAAACATGCCTATAGGAATGGTCATACATAATGTTTTAGTTATGCTAAGATCATTACTACCTGGTTTCTATTTTTTGTTTGCGTTAAGAAATATGACCCCTTTGAGTAGCTTGGTTTATACTTAGATATGTAAAGTTAGAGTAAATAAACCTCCAATTAGCTGGGTGTGTGCTTTGTAAATAGAATAAATAGTTTTTATTGCACATACAGTATTGTCATGTTTCCCTATATGCAAAGAATGCTCCACTTAATCTTATACAAAATGTATGAACTATCTACACTGCATCTCAGATCATACATTTTTTTAATACTGTGTTGTTCTACAGCTGTAATGTATTGGTGGGTTAACTGATCTGTCCAAGTTAGAATTTTCAGTGAGTTGGGCTGCTTCACTTGAGTCAAGAAGTGGAAGTGAATTGCTGATTATTCTAGCTTTAGTGTCCGAATAATCGGGATTTTATTGAAGACAGGAGGCAAATATTTTGCATAACTCTCTTTACTGATACCTCATAGCAACAAAGGAAGATAACAGAAATAACCAATAGTAGCACACAGCATATTATAAAGTCCGCCGACACCAAGGTCCGTCCTCGAAAACGGAAACGGAAGAAGCGCTTTGAATCTCTGTGTATAGGGACCGTAAGATAGGCATCTTTGAAATCTAAGCGAGTGAACCTGTCCTGGTCCAAGAGCAGATCTCCGAGAAGATGGATGCCTTCCATCTTGAAATGACGATAAACGATGTGGTCATTCAAAGCCTGGAGGCGGAATTCCCCAGTCTTTTTTCCTACTAGAAAGATGTCGCTGATGAAACCGGGTGAGTCTGGTTGAATTGCCCTTTTTGCTCGCAGCTCGTGCAATTCTGTGTGAATAAGTTGCTGAGTTGCTACACTGCAGAACAGGGGTTTGGGGGGGTTGAACCTGTCGGGGGGGCACACAAATTCGATTACGAAACCCCCTACTGTCTGAAGGACCCAGCTGTCAGAGGTGATGAGGAATCGGGAAAAAAGGGCGAGTCGGCCGGCTACAGGAGGATCTGTAGGGGAAGAAGGTAATTAAGGAGGGCTCACCTGCAGGCAATCTGCCTCTGCTGCAGGTATTGTAGCCTCAGCCACGATAGTATCCTCTGGCAGAAGGAAAGGGTGCCTCCTGGATGGAGGCATAGGAGGTTGATGGAAGCGGTCTCTGGAAAATTGGGAAGCCAGGGAGCCTGGGAAGGAGCACTGGCTGGTGAAGCGGCCCCTCTGCCGACCAGCCCTGTGAAAAACACCAGGGTGTTAGAAAACTCTCTTGAGGGAATTCTCTACCTTATCTAGGGAGGTAAAAGAGCCAGCATGTTTCCTGAGCTCCGTGATGAAGGGCTCACCAAAGAGTTTGCCATCGGCTTTAGCGCCCAACTCCTTTTCCGCCATATCTGACAGATGGGCAATGCAGCCCTGCAGAGTTCAGTAGATATTGCCGTGTTTGCATTGCCCAGCATGCAAATAGAGTGTTGCATCCAATCCAGGATTAAACTAGGATCCAGGGAAGTGCCTTGTGCCAAAACCTCGTCCGCAAGAACAAAGATCTGCGTCATGGGTCCAGAGACATCGAGCAGTTTGCCTTTTGTAGCTTTTAAGCCCTTTTCCAAACCCCGTCTGGGGTCACAACCCTTTGTATTCATATAGGTTGCCATAAACTGGTAAAATTCAGATGTGGCTGAGGCATTACCCGAGATGGAGGGTCTAGGGCAGGGGCGCCCACAATTTTTCGTCTGGAGATCTACTTTTCAAATGACGAGCTCAATGAGATCTACCAACGAAAAAACACCTGCTTTCACGGGCGGGAGGGATCGTGGCGGTGTATTGAAGTCAGTGGCACCGCAGACAGGCCCCTCACCCACAGTGCGATCGCCTGCACCTGGAACCCAGGCACATTAGTGCCTGCGTTCCGGTCCAGTGCGATCTCGAAAAATGCTGCAAGCACTATTTTTGCAGATCACTCTGGACCGGAATGTAGGCACTAATGTGCGGGTGATCAAACTGTGGGCGGAAGACCTGGCTGCTGTGTAACCCCACGCCCCCTCCTGCCCCTGACCTATCCTCCTGCAGTGCTTGTGTGGCGGACGTTGCACACGGGGAGAGGTGTCCCGCCCCTTTCCGTGTGCGGCGTCTGACACATTCAGCCGGCAGCCGCACAAGCACCGCGGGAGCATAGCAGTAGCCAGCTCCTTTTGCACACGTGCCAAGAAAAAAAAGTCCCCCGCCAACAGGCGTGTGACCCCAACAGGCCCCTGGAGGCAGCGCCCTGCCTACAGGATTTTTAATTTTATTTTCTACTATTTTTTATTTTATTTTTATTATTTCTTATTTCATTTTTTATTTTTATTTTTACTGGTGGGGGGCTTCGGGGAAATATTAGGGGTCTAAACAGCCCCCTGATATTTACCTTTTAAAATAGAAAAAGAAATTGAGGACAGAGTCCTCAATCTCTTTTTCTGCAGCCTCTGTTCTAAATGAATGGAAAGCACAGAGGCTTCCCATTCATTCAGAAAATATTTACTATCACCAGTTTCTGAATGGGGAGGAGCCTCTGTACAGAGTGCTACTCCCCATTGAGAAACTCATGAATGAACAGGAAGTGATGTAAATCACATCGTGATCATTCATAACTGGGGACACAGTACTATGTGTCCCCAGGTATTTACAAACACTGGAGTGATCAGCTGATCGCTCCAGTGTTTGTCCTGCACAGAGGATTGCTACATATCATTGATATGTTCGGATCCTCTGCCGCTCTGCCACGCACAGAGGGGGGCTGCAACTTCTCCTCTGGATCTCCCCTGCTCTCCCGGGCAGAGGCAGCGGGAGATCCGATAAGAGGAGAAAAAAGCACTTCAGCCGCTAGGATGACGCAGCCGCTGTAACAGCAGCATGTGCAGTGAGGAGAGAGAGCCGCTGGCTGTCAGATCCAAGCCGAGCGGCTCTCTCTCTCCTCACCACTCGGCGTGCTGCTGTGATAGCGGCTCCGTCTCCCGCCGCCGACTGCAGCTTCACTATTCCTCGGATCCCCGCTGCATACAGATGGGGGAGAGCAGCGGGGATCCAGAGAAGACAGAACATTGCGATCTACCAGTGATCGCTACGCGATCGACTGGTAGATCGCGATCGACCTTATGGGCACCCCTGGTCTAGGGCATTCCGCCTGAAGGCGGTTGTGGACCTCCTTGTCTTAGGGCTTAGGTAGCCAGACCTGTAGTTATCTGGCAGTATGGTCCGGAGGGGTCCACTCCACTGACCTGGCATGGTGAATAAATATGGGGTCAAAAAGTGCTTCCCCAGTAGGGTCAAGCACCAAATCGGCATCCGCCGGGTCCGAACATTGCTGGGTAACGGCAAGTTTAACACTGCGGGCTTACCCGCGTCACTACCCCATGATGATTGGGTTTCCAAGGCCTCCTGAGAGGAGTGATGACCCCCGGAGGGGGAAGCGCGAGATAACCGTCCCGCCGAAGCAGGGACTAGGAGGATTTAGCTCGTTTAGCAAGGCCCTTGCCTTTGTTTGCAGATTTACTGGACCCTTTCCAAGGGCCATATTTGGAAAATAAAGGAGTTGTCCGACTCTACGCCAGAATTGACAGTACAGGCCTGAGGGGGTTCACAGGCAATTGTAGGATGCCAGGCAGTAGCCAAAGCCTCTCTAACGGCTGCCTGTATCCCGGCTTGCATTTCAGCCGGAGGGGTGGCAGGCGTAGCAGCGGGGTCAGACATGACTATAAATATAAAAAAAAGGCACTATCAGAAATACAGGTGGCAAGACAGTGTAAAAGAAGTGGAGCTCATCCACTAATTAGAAGGCACACTAGTAAAAAACTGGGGCTCATCCAGCACATAAAAGTCACAGGCAAATTGGCAATAAGTAGCGGAGGCAGAGAAGTGGGGCTCACCCACAAACAGAGAAGACACAGGTACAAGGAGTAATGGTGGGGCTCACCCAGATCCAGAGATGTAGTAAGAATGTGGTCGGGCGTCGGAAGGCTGTGGAGGAAAAAACGTGGCTCCAAGAAAATGGCTGCACTGAGAAGGGGAGAAAACCACAAGAAAATGGTGGCGGGGCTAAATGAAATTCGGCTGTAAGGGAGAAAAAACTGGGTCTAGGCTACAACAAAATGACCACCGCAGCCAGCAGAAAGGGGCACAAGGAGATGGTGGTAGAAGACAGGGACAAAAAGTCAGCAGAAAGGCTGTGGTGAGAGAGGTAAGACAAGGGTAGAAGAAGACCCAGGGGTAAGGGGGCAAGAAGGCAAACACAGCAAGGAAGTTAAATGGCATGTGGTTATTAGAACAATCTGCAATAGGAAAAAAAACAGCAATACAGGAGCGAGATGAACGAGTTACTGACCTGCCATGAGGCTAGCAGCAAACAAAGAGAACGGACCTTAGTGTGGGCAGACTTTATAATATGCTGTGTGCTACTAATGGTTATTTCTGTTTTCTGTTATGTTCCTTTGCTGCTATGAGGTATCAGGAAAGAGAGTTATGCAAAATATTAAGCCCCCTGTCTTGCTATAAAATTATTAAATTTTCCAAAAAAAAAATTCAGGATGTAACCGGAAAAAAAAAAAAAACAGAGATGCACTGTAATTTCGGCCCAAAGATGGCACTTTCTGCATTTTGCCAAAAGTGCCATTTTTGGCCGATATGTTTCGGCTACCGAAATTTAGGTGCATCCCTAATTATTAACCAATTGCTTTTTTGGTGCAATTTCTTAATGTTTGCACACACGATAAAAGAATAGAAAACGGCTTCAGACCCCCAAACAATTATAAATTTTCTGAAAGCAGAGGCCCTGTAGAATTAAAAAAAGCTAGTTGCATTTTTTTATGTCGCACAATATCTGCGCAAATGTTTTTTAAGCCAATATTTTTGGGATAAAATACACTAAAATTACATTTAGTGCACAGAAACAGAATATAATTCCCAATTTTTGGGTAAAATATAAAAGATGGAGTCATGTTGGGTAAATAATACCAAACAGATCAAGCCTTAAAATTGTGTGTGCCTGTGAAACCGCAAAAAACTACAATACCCCAAATTTCCCATAGGCGACACTTTAAAAGCTTTTACTGCTCATCTGCTTACACAAAACTGTGATTATTGGCCCTGTAATTATTGCTCTCACTACGACGTTGGCAGCAATATGTTTTTCTCTCCCGTTCATTGAAGGACACAGGGAACAGATCGGAGATCCTGTACTGTAGGGTAATATCGCCATCTTCCGGTGCGCCACTTCCCGGTCCCCGTAATAGCGCATCACCCGGGCGGCTCGGTCTTTCACGCCGGGACGCAACTATATTGCCGGGGACATGGACTGTGGGGACGGTCTGTAGGCCACCGGCAGGGGCCGCCCCTAGGCTGTGATTGGTCTTTAGTTTTTGTGCCTAGCGTCCTTCTCCTGCAGGTGGCGATATTACCCTACAGTACAGGATCTCCGATCTGTTCCCTGTGTCCTTCAATGAACGGAGAGAAAAGGATTTTACGGTGAGTACCAAAATCCTATTTTTTTGTTTGTTTTTGTATGTAGGCGCACCTGGCACATTTTTGCATTTGTATGTGCGTGGGGGTGGGGAACTTTAAAAAAAAAAATTGCATTTTTTATAATTTTTTTTATATGTTACTTTAATTTGTTAATATAATCTTTTTTTCTCCATTTAACTCTAATGCCACCTAGGGACCCAAAAGAAGTTGATGAAGCAGAGATCTGCCAGCTGCTTAAAATGATACCAAGATATATAACCGCTTCAGGACCAGGGCGTATTTTGACGGTTGGCAGTCCTAAAGAAGTTAAAGTGGACCTTTACCCCCTTTGACTAAAAATCTCATTATCATACAGCTTTGCATGCGCATATTAAATCATCTTGCATTCATTAGCTAAAAAACATATTTTTATTTTACTTTTTTTCTACTCCTGGGTCCACTTTGGCACAAATTATGTAATGGTGCCCAAGCATTGCATCCTGGGAAGGTTACATAAGTAGAGCAATACAGGGAAATCTCAGATGTAATCTCACGAGATCTCCGGGAAAGGCATTTTCCTCCCCTGAGATGATGTGCATGGTTACATGTTCTATTCACATGTGCCTGAGTTCCAGGAAGTTAAGAGAGATCTAATAACCTGCCATTAGTTAAAATGGCCACTGTCAGAAAACTGGGGAAGAAAATAAAAATAAGGTATGCAAATAATAAAATGATCTAGAAGTATGTGTCTGTAGATTGTCATTACTAAACATTTCTAAAAGTGACTTTGTTGTTATTTTGAAGAAATGGTTGAAGTTCCTCTTTAATGCTTGCCACTGTGATTTGTGTGAATCTGTTGTCGCATGTGCTATTGTTGCGACATTGGTTTCTCATCAATGCTAACATCCCCTCTGATCCTGGAAAAAGCTTTCCCTCTCTCATCATGTCAGCAATGAAAGGAGCGGGTGCTCCTGTAGAAAAAAACCACAACAACCAGGCACAGGCCACTGTTTTATGTGTATTGTGGAGAGGGAGAAGTGAGTGGGCAGCAGCTGCTCTTAGGCCCCGTTCACATTGAGCGATTTATCGCGCGGTAATTCCCGCGATATCGTGGCTATTTACCGCGCGATATCGCTCTTCAATGCTTTGCAATGGGGCAAAGGGTCCTGCTGTCGCGGGTCGTGCGTCGTGTTCACCATCTTCTCCCCAGCTTCTGTAGCCGGAAATGACAGCTGAATGCGGAAGTGATGTAATATACATCACTTCCTGCATTCAGGGACCGGCGGTGGAGATCAGAGGGAGACTGTGTACTGATCATCCTCTGATTTCCGCTGACGGAGCTGCCTTCCCGTCCTGGCCCACACCAGCCACAGCGGATCTCGGGACCGGCAGCGACGGCACCTGTGCTAATGAAAGTTTTCCTGACTTATAACACTTAGATACTTTAATGCATTAAATGCAAATTAATTGCAGTCCGTTGTCAGATGCTATATAGCCAGTTGTACTCAAGTCCATTTCTGATGTTTCAGAAAGTAGGTCTTATCAGTAAGTACTTCTTATTAAGTATTCATAGCATTTTCTGCCATAACCCTTCAGAGCCATGACCAAAATGCATTGGAATTTACAGTTTTTGTTGTTTTGTGTGAAATGTTTGGTTCTTATAGAGCTGGGACCTCCTACTGGATCTTAGAAAAACATGCACTGATGTAAAACAAATTGCATTTGTTATCTCTTTGAATACAACCCCAGTTTAGTTTGTCTCTACCGTATGCTGTGTAGTACATCACATAGACCTTACCTCTGCACTCTATACACTGTGTTGTGAGTTACATAGTTGTTGTGTCCTGCAGTCTGGGAGGTTATGCTACATAAAGTGTTTTATTAAAGTAGAACTCTAGGAATTATCTTTTATGGAAAGTTACATTGGTCCAGCTTGGCTCAATTTAATTGTCCATATCGGATATTTTGGAGTCCTTCTGGGGATGCTGAAAATCACTGTTGGTCTGTGCAGCATACAGTGATGGCCTTCATCTTCTGGGTTGTGGCCCCAGTGGCTTTCTCTTTGCCCAATGAACACAGGGAGTCACTTGCTCGGCACGGCCGCCATTCAGACGAGGCCTTAAATATTTTTTAGTAAATATAAAGTGTTCTCTGATTGCATGCGGTGAAGATCGCCACGTCATCCTCCCCTCTTCACCTCATCCAGTCAAAGAGCACCATGCAAATATTGTAGGGGGTGGAGTTTATCAAAACTGGAGCAGACAAAATGTGGAGCAGATGTGTACTGCCACCAATCAGCTTCGCTGTCTCATTTTCAAATCTTACCTGATCAAACTAAAGACAGATGCTGATTGGTTGTCATGGGAAACTGCTCCAGATTCTGTTTGCTCCAGTTTTGATAAATTCCCCCCAAGGTGTTTTGTGAATGGCAGCATTGCTGAGCTAGCCACAGCCAGAAGATTACATCTATCCCTGCATGTAGTGCAGACTGCTACAATGATTTTCAGCATCCCTAGCAGCCCTCCAGATATCCAATATGGATACTCAAATTGAGCCAACCTGGACCAATGTAGGTTTCCAAAAAAGATCATTCCTTGAGTTGAGTTCTAAATATATCATAACGGAAACAGGAATTAGGAAGTTAGGAAAAAAACTTGTACAGTACAGAAAGTATTATACACGTAACAATTGTAAACAGTGACATTTACAGGCCAGATGTCTGAACACCACATAATCTCCTCATGGTACAAAATTGTATTTTTTTTCCACTCAATATAGAAAAATACAGGCAACAGCAATGTACATGATTATATCACAAAAACAGTACTATGCATTTTAATTTCATAACATAATCCTTGGTCCACACAGGAGACCTTCCATTTCTATGAATTATGTCTAGGTAGTTTGGGTTCCTGGTTCTTCAAAGGTCCTGCCTAGGGCTGCAGCCAACAATTATTTTCATAATCGATTAGTTAGCCGATTATTGAGTTTGATTAATCGGATAAAAAAAAGGCTCCAGTGATGGACTACTAGTTTCTATTGAGATTGTAGTCCATCACGGGAGCAAGATTGGCGTGGTGGAAGTAAAAAAAAGAGTGTGGTGTGCAATATAGTACATTATACAGCGGCGCAATGCAGAATACCAGCAGCTATAGAGGAATGTAGCAATAGTACATTATACTATAATGTACTATTGCTGGGATTTGTAGTCCTCTGTAGCTGGGGTTATTCTGCATTGCGCTGTATATAATGTATTATTGCTGGGATTTGTAGTCCTCTATAGCTGGTGGCATTCTGCAGTGCGCTGTATAATGATTATACGGCGAAATGCAGAATACCAGCAGCTATATAGGAATACAACAAATGCCAGCAATAGTACAACATTATACTATAATGTACTATTGCTGGGATTTGTAGTCCTCCATAGCTGGTGGTGTTCTCCATTGCGCTGTATAATGCTTATACAGCGAAATACAGAATACCAGCAGCTATATAGGAATACAACAAATGCCAGCTATAGTACAACATTACTATAATGTACTATTGCTGGGATTTGTATTTTTCTATAGCTGGTGGTATTCTCCATTGCGCTGTATAATGATTATACTGCACAATGCAGATTACCACTGACCAGTTATAGAGGAACTACAAATCCCAGCAATAATACATTATACAGGGTGTTTCATATATTATTGCTGGGATTTGTTGTTCCTCTATAGCTGCTGGGGTTCTACAGTGTGCCGCTTTTCTTTATTTTTAAACAGGAAACATTAAAACAGGTCCCCCTTACATGTTTCTGAACCCTTGTAAGTCGTGGCGGTGGCGTGCTCGGCGGGCGTGTGTCCAGCGGCCGTGTGCGCGGTGGGCATGGCGTCCGCAGCGTGCATAGCGTAACTCGTGTATGGAGCTGCGAACAGGCGGGTGTGAGTGGGAAATTTAAATTTTAGCCGACGAATCGACGATGGAAA
>NW_017306972.1:386743-444420 GCF_000935625.1 Nanorana parkeri
AATACAGCGGCACACTGCTGAACATTAGCAGCTATAGAGGAACAACAAATCCCAGCAATAATACATTATACAGGCTGCTTAATGTATTATTGCTGGGATTTGGTGTTCCTCTATAGCTGCTGGTGTTCTGCAGTGTGTCACTGTATTATACAATGCAGAACACCATGCACAATACAATGCAATGCAGAAAACCAATGTATAATACACTGGCACACTGCTGAACATTAGCAGCAATAGAGGAACAACAAATCCCAGCAATAATACATTATGCAAGCTGTTTAATGTATTATTGCAGGGATTTGGTGTTCCTCTATAGCTACTAATGTTCTGCAGTGTGCCGCTTTAAAAAAAAAAACAACACACAGGAAACATTTAAAAAGCTCCCGGCCGATCTCGACTTACCTTGAATGACGGTGTTGTCGGCGGGCAGCGGCGTTGTTCGTTGTCGGCGGGCAGCGGCAAGTCGGGGAGCTCACCGGGAGGAGGGGGCCAGACGCATGTCCTCAGCGTGGGCATGGCGTAAGCGGGTATACCAGCGTAGGTGGCTCAACCGACGTGGGCGGGGCGTAAGCGGCGGGGCGTAAGCAGCGGGCGTGAGCGGCGTGCCACGGTAAGCGGGTATACCAGCGTAGGCGCGAGCGGCTTAACCGACGTGGGCGTGGCGTAAGCGGCGGGTGTAAGCAGCGTTGTGCAGCGGCGAGCGGGAACTTGAATTTTAGCCGACGAATCGACGATGGAAAACGTTAACAAAGTTTCCCATCGTCGATTTTAATCGACCTAATCGAATAATTGTTGCAGCTCTAGTCCTGCCTAACAGACACAAGGCGACTGGCATTCCATATGTGTCCATCAGACAGTACATTGACTTGCCACTCTAAGCAGATTGGAAAATTTGGATTTGGACTGAAGTCTGGTTTCTTCCCTCTAGCATGAGATCCATGCTAAAAGTGTATTCCCCCCATCACATTTGCGATCAGTATGTGTCTTACATTTACAGTATCTTGTGAATTCCTGTAGAGCTGCCCAATCACTTGTATGCGGTTAAAAAGTGTGCACCCCTCTGCCGTCGTTGTCCATCGTGGGTTCCGCTGTCAATTCCAGTGGCCTTTTGTCAGGTAAAATAGTCTGGTCAATAATATGTCAGCACCCTCACTATAAAAATCAGCTCTCTCATCAGCGTTTTGTCTGTGTATGTTTGTGTTAGTGTTAAGGTGGCAATACACTGTACAACCATCGCAAGACCCTAGTCTTGCGATGGTTGTAAAGTGATTAAAAAAACGTACGATCTGCCCATCTTGGACAGGCAGATCGTACTCTCGATCATCGCAAGCCCGCCCCCCTGAGGGGCGGGCTTCCGACGACCGCAATGCTAAACGGGCAGTGTGCGCGTGCGCACACCGGCCCGTTCGGCATTTGTCTCCCGAGCACCGTTCAAACCAGCCGGAAATCGTACGATTCTCGGCTGGTTTTCTAGCATGCTCCTTAGACAAAAGACGTGCGACCGTACAGTAGAAACGGTTGCACGTCTTCGTTCACACTGCTCGATTCTCGTACGATCGCGGGATTTCCCGCGATTCTCGTATGAGAATCGAGCAGTGTATGGACACCTTTTGGGATAGCTGAAGGTGATTGCAAGGTGGGACAGTTGGTGCTAACTTACTGCACATTGCTAGAGTGCTACTATACACTGTGTGCACAATTATTAGGCAAGTGAGTATTTTGACCAAATCACCATTTTTTTTGCATATTGTCCAACTCCAAGCTGTATAAGCTTATTGGATTTAAGCATATCAGGTGGTGTATTTCTGTAATGAGGGAGGGTGTGGCCTTAGGAGATCAACACCCTACAGGTGAAACTCGAAAAATTAGAATATCGTGCAAAAGTTAATTTATTTCACTAATGCAACTTAAAAGGTGAAACTAATATATGAGATAGACTCATTACATGCAAAGCAAGATAGTTCAAGCCGTGATTTATCATAATTGTGATGATTATGGCTTACAGCTCATGAAAACCCAGATGTGGACAGGGTGGGGAGGTGCCAAGTCCTGCTGGAAAATGAAGTCAGCATCCCCATAGAGCTCGTCTGTGGAAGAAAGCATGAAGTGCTCCAAAATCTCCTGGTAGAAGGCTAAGTTGCATTAGTGAAATAAATGAACTTTTGCACAATATTCTAATTTTCCGAGTTTCACCTGTATATCAAGGTGTGCATAATGTTTTTAGGCAGGTTTTTTTCCTCAAACAAAATGGGTCAAAAAAAGATTTAACAAAAATTGCAAAAAGTCTTTCAGAGGGACGCAGCTCTCTTCAAATTGACTAGATATTGGGGTGTGATCAGAGGACCATCAAACGTTTTGTTGCAAATAGTCAACAGGGCAGCAAGAAACGTGTTGAGAAAGAAAGCTGAAAATAAACTGATAAAGATTTGAGAAGAATCAAACGTGAAGCTACCAGGAACCCATTATCCTCCAGTGCTGTCATATTCCAGAACGGCAACCTACCTGGAGTGCCCAGAAGTACAAGGTATTCAGTGCTCAGAGACATGGCCCCTAGGTAAGGGAGGCTGAAACCCAACCACCACTGAACACGACACATAAGTTGAAACGTCATACTGGGCCTTGAAATATCTGAAGACAGATTTTTCAAAGGTTTTATGGACTGATGAGATGAGAGTGACTCTTGATGGACCAGATGGATGGGCCCATGGCTGGATCAGTAACTGGCACAGAGGACTACCTCGACTCATACACCAGCAAGATGGAGGTGTGGTACTGGTATGGGCAGGTATTATTAAAGATGAGCTAGTTGGATCTTTTCGGGTTTAGGATGGACTCAAAATCAACTCCCAAACCTACTGACACTTCTTCAAGCAGTGGTACAGGAAAAAGTCTGCATCTTTCAAGAAGACCATGATATTTATGCAGGGCAATGCTCAATCGCATGCATCGACATACTCCACTGCGTGGCTATCCAGTAAAGGCCCTAAAGATGAAAGAATAATTACATGGCCCCCTTCCTCAACTGACCTAAACCCTATTGAGAACTTGTGGGCCCTTCTTAAACTCCATGGATGGAAGGCTTATGACTGTTATTGAAAAGAAGGGGGGCTATATTGGTCACTGATTTTGTTTTTGAAAATGTCCGAAATGTTTATTTGTAAACCTTTGAGTTGTTTTGTTTATTATTCTCACTTTAACAGATGTAAATAAACAAGTGAGATGGGATTTTTGTTTGCATAATAATTGTGCGCACATAGATATTCTCCTAAGAAAGCCAAAACCTCACTTTTTACTTGCATATACAGTTTTAAAGGTTTATTATCATTTTGGATTGACCGAGGGCACTGTAGTTGTTCAATAATGGAATTAATCTTCAAAAATACAACTTGGCTACTAATTGTGCACACAGTTTATACAGTGGTGTATAGTGCTACTGCTACATTTCAGTGTGATGGGCTACAGAGATTAGAGTGTATCCCCCTTCTTTTAACACTGCAGCTGGAGGTGCTGCCCCACATCTTGCAACTTGGTAATAATGACACCGGAGACACCCCCACTCCAACCCCACCTCCAGTGAATCATCTGAACCATCATTCCACCCAAAGCGACCAAGAGGTTACATGATGGCCCAGCTGGTATGCCTGGAGAACATGAGCCAAACTGGGGTAGAGATTCGGTAAATTCTGCAGGGGCAGGCCTATAGATGGGAAGGGCTGGAAAAAAAAACATTTGGGAGAAAAAAAAGTTTTTTTGCCATTTAAAAAAAAAAAAAAAATTCCTAAGCCGTTTTGAAATAAAAAAAAGGTGTGTGGAATATGTTATTTTACAATGATAAATAATATATCTTTGACATGGTATTAAAACTATACAACATGAAGGCCTTAATGGAAGATTTCTGCGACTTTATGGAAAGTCTTAAATTATTGCACAATCTCTCAGCTGAAGACAAGATAAGGGGGTACATTTGTCTGACAAATTAGTTCATCTTTATAACCTTTAAATGATTCCTAATAATGTTCTACACCATCACATTATATAATGTTTACCTATAGTCTGGTTAGTACATTTTTTCTCCTCTCAGTAAAATGGTGAGACCAACATCAAGAGTCTGGAAACATTTCCTGAGGGCAAAGCTGCAATTTGCAAATATGTTCTTGCTTGTTTTGTTGATTTTGAGTGAAAGGGGGTGGTTACCTTTTCTCATGTATAGTTGAAATGTTATTAACATATACAGTCCTTGTTATTCCATTTGTAATAAATAAAAAGCATGTTTAGTTTTTTCACTGAATAAGCTGTACTTTTATTTCAAGCATAATACTTTTATATACACTGCATTTCACATTCCTAGTGTAACAAAATTACCTTTCAATTTGTAAAAATACTCAACACTGATTTTCTTTTTTCAATTTTTCCAAAAGTTTACAATTTTTCTGGAAAAAAACAGGGCATTTTTTTTCTCATGGCAGGGCCCAGAGTTGGCTAAACTCACCCTCTGGAGCCAGGAAAGGTCATGTGTGACAACGGTACCAACTTGCTGTCTGCCTTCTGGCAGAGAAAATTCACACACATCCCTTTCCCTGCAAACATCCTCAGCCTGGAGGTGCTGTGGTTCCTAGTTGGGTACCCTGGCTAAGATGGGCCCGAAGATTGTGTAGCAACTTCAGGCAGTCATACCCAGCCAGTATTCATCTGGATGAAGTTCAGCATAAACTCAACCTATCCGCAATCTGTGTGTAATGCGATATGGCTACATGCTGTAACTCTACCTTGGCCATACTGTAGCAGCTGCACTTGCATCAGTGGACCATCAATGACTATTTATGTGAGTGTGGCACAAGTACTGGCTCAACGGAATTGGGGGTGGGTGTTATTTCACCAGTGGATCTTCATTTAGAACATGTGTACGATGTTGTACCATGTTTGAAGAGATGACTGAAATGGTGAGACACAATGAGGTGGGAATCTGCTTCATGTTCCTTGTTTTTCTGCTGGAGCAAATACTGTGTGGTGTAATAGATCGAGCACCAGAGGCACAAGAGCAGAAGGAATAGGAGGAATTCCAGGCCTGCTTTATCCTAACTCCAGCCTGTGAGGCAGCTTCAAGCACAGAAAAAAAAGCACATGAAGGAGGAGGGTTGGGCGGCCTGACCCGCAGGATGCTAGTTCTTTTTTCTCTGGAAGTGTATGGCTAGAGTGCTCATCCCAGCATTCAGGCCATCAAGGAGAGGGACCAAAACTGCTTGGCCACCCTTTTGGACCTAGATTACATGGGTAAAATGCCAGAGCTCATCCTCCCATAACAGAAGGAGCAAATGCATTGGTTAGATTGTCCAGTCATTGAAAGGAGGAGCAGCGGTGGCTGCCTTAGGACCAGTCCAGAAATCACCAGACAATCAGAGATCATATGGTTCAGGCACTGCCTATAACTGTTGCCATGAGGCAGCCCTGAGTGCTATGTACTAAAGAAGGACTTAACAGCATTGCTTAGAGCCTGTTTACGCTATAGCCTTGCACTAAAGGTGCAGTATTTGTGCATTTAGCGTATGCTATATACGATTCATCGCATTGCCATTCGTTCGAATTTGCACCCAAATACACCTCCTGGTGGTCGTGTGTTAAGCTGCAAGGCATAGTACTGCAATAATACGCATAGCATTGCAATACATGCATTTTTTTCCATTGGCAACGCAATGCACTCTACAAAAATCCAAATTGAGACTCGTATGAATTTTCGGAAATTGGTACATTTGGATGCATCCGACATTTTTGTTATCAGAAGTTTGGATTCCTTATTTCTGTAATTCAGAAATTCTGATACAATCGAATGTATGAATTTCTGAAAATTCATACGAATTTCAATTTGGAACTAAATTAATTGCACATGGCTAATGGTGGGAACACCTAATGTTTCCATAGCTGCTCATCATTTGTAAAATGTTAAAACTTTTTTCTGTAGGTCAAACCTGCATTGCACGTCAATGTGCATTGCATTTTGGTGCTTCGGAACTAAAAATGTATAAAGATCACAGCACCTAATGTTTCCACATGCTGCTCCCCAATGGCAAAATATTTTATGTTTGCTGCAGGCTACATCATGCTGTTTGTCCCCTTTCTGAGCCAATTTCAAAGCACTGCCTCTTTAAAGAATTTTTGTGGATAAAGTCTCTCTAAAATAGTGTAGTTTAACAGTGATTCCTTTGTTAAAATGTACCTGGTTGCTCCTTCTGAATTTGCAGCCTAGCCAAAAGACCTAAGCACTGCATCAAATCTTTAAACATTTTCAGGTTCTTGTCTTTGAAAAAATACACTGTCATTTTTATGACATTGACAAAAAATGCCTGAAATTGCATTCTAATAAAAAGGATAAAACACTGTGCATCCAATATGTACATTTTCTGGTCTTTTTTTCAAAAAAAGTACACTATATATTCATGACAAAAGCCTGCCTGGTTTCTCTCTTTAAAAGTGCTTCCTAGTAAAAAAGAATTGCATACTCTGCTTTAAACCTGTCTTTCATCTCTGAGGAAAGAAAAATACACTTCTACATAATACCTCTCACGTTTCTTTCTCTTAAATTGCAGCCTATTGAACAGGCTTACTTTGCTGTGATTCAAATCTGTACTGGATTTCAGTTTTTTCTCTGATACATCCCTCCCCTTAAATTGTAGCTTACAAAGGCTGCAAACATAATGTGCATGGAGTATTAACAGTACTTCTGGGTCTTGTGTGTGAAATAATGCTTTCATTTAATTTCATGATAAAACCTGCCTAGTCTCTCTCTTTTCCATTACCAATAATTAGCACTTACCTGATGTGCAGCGAGTCAGCTCAATATTTCTGGCTCTCGACTTAACATATTAAGCTTTCATTTTTTTTTTCTATTAAAAACCCTCATCTCTCCCTCTAACATAGTGGCCAAGTAAAGCTGCTTAGATATTGTGCAGCAACACTGCACAATATATTTGGCTGCTGCCTCTAAAATAGCACACTGTTATTTCTTGATTAAAAAATGACCTGCCCTCCCTCATACTTTGTTGTCCAATCACGCTACTCACATACTCCACAGGCACTGTGCAACATGTCTGGCTTTTGCCTCTAAAATGCACCTCTGTCATTTTTATTTCAGCATAACAACTGCTTCATCCCCGGAATGTGGTGTTGTGGTTTTGAAGTGATTTTGTGCACTCTGTTGCCTTTTTATTTTTAAACTTTGTAGATAAGGCAGTGTGGTACTGAATAAAGAAACAGGATGTCACCAGCACACCAAGAGAAATGTGTCCAAACATTTGAACATCCTGTTTTTTTCATTGATCTGAGCGGTGCAATCCGCAGTTTTTTCAGCATCTATCCTTAAGGAGTTTACCATTAAGGAGTGTGGTGGGATATCCATTGGATGTTCTGAAAAGATCACAAGCTATGCTATGAAATATATTTTGCCACCCTTTGGCAATTTGTATTATATTAATGACTGTAGCATTATTTTTTAAGAGTATATCTTTAAATAGTTTTTAGATCTGTTTTGATCTGCCACATCCATTCTGGCCTATTACTGTTACATAAAAATATTAGGTGTCTTTGTAAAAACTCAACTGAACAGACTGTCACACTGCCACTCAACACCTATAAAGAGAGAGTATTAATTCCTGCCACTGACATTCACTACTGATGAAGAGATAGTTATTTGTTCTGTTCCTGACACCAATAAACTGGGAGGAAAGAGGTTATTATGTGAGGCAATTCGATGAGTAAAAAAGGGGTTTATTATTGCTGCCACTGTCACCAATATAGGGGGAGTTTATGATTGCTGACACCAATAAAAGGGGTTCTTTTATTGCTGTCTCAGCTCTCTCTAAGCTAAACTCCACTTCCCAGAAATCCTTACATATCATATTTTTTTGTTTATAAGACGCCCCTATGTATAGGACGCCCCCTACTTTTCTTACCCAAAATTCAGAAATCAATATTTTCCATGCTCTTTTGCATAACTGATTACATCCAGTTTATATTTTGCAGAGTAAGACGGCCGCTTCCTGGTATTGGTATTTACCTGGATTTTTTTTGTTTTCTGACATTTTATGGGCTCAGAATGATCCGACATTACCGCTCCCTGTTACATCTGGGCACTGGCTACAGGCTCTCCGCAGCATCAGCTGACGTCGGGTACATAAGGCTCATGAATGGAGGAAACCTGTTAGCTTGTCTCTGCAATCGGAAGTTTCACTCGTGAGGCTAGTTTGCAGAGGTATCGGCAGTTTCGCAACCGCGGTTCTCCTCTACCCCACGTGTATAAGACGCCCCTCCATTTTTAGGTAAATATTTTTATAAAAAAGTATAGTCTTATACACGGAAAAATACAGTAATCAATTCTGGGGCAGCATGTCACTTCCATACAGTTATGATAGAGGGCTATACAGCAGCGGTATGCAGATGAGCAGAGAGTGCCCTGAACATGGAGCTTCCTGTAGGGGTTATATGTTATGTGCATGTTTTATCCTGGTTTTATTGCAATATGCTTGTCCATCTAATGCTTCTAAATTGAATATTGTAAAGTAAAGAAAGGAAATGGTTGTATTAGATGTGGCCCTCCACTCGTTAATGCAGGCCCTTTTAAGTTGGGCATCACTGATCTAGGCTGTTGACAAATTGATTGGATTTTAACCACAATTCATTATGTAATAAAAAAATTATTTACATTACGTAAATAAAGTACGGGTGACAGTGTGTTTTGAAGTTAGGGCATAGAATGGCCTCTTTCACTCCTCTTTTAAACCAGTCCTCCTCCCTGTCTAGGATGCATACTTGACTGTCTTCAAAGGAGTGACATTTTTTCTTTTAGATGTAAGTACACTGCTGAATCCTGACCAGGGGGTTTGGCTCTTCTATGCGGTGCCATACACTGGTGTAGCTGCTGTTTTGTTTCACCGACATACAATTCTGAGCACTCCTCACTGCACTGGACTGCATACACAATGTTGTTAATCTTGTGTTTTGTTTTGGCTTTGGGTCTTTTGTTGCCTCAGTGTATTGCTGGATTTAAAGCAGACAAGGATGTGATGTTTTTTAAAAACCCTTCTGAGTTTCTCAGACACCCCAGCTACATATGGGATGACCAAATTATTCTGTTTGTTATGCATTTCAACCTCACTGGTAGTCTTGCCATTCTTTCCTCCTCTTTCTGTTTTGACAAAAGCCCAGTCTGGATACCCGCAGATTTTAAGGACTCCCCTGAGGTGTTTAAATTTCTTTGTCTTGGTTTTTGTTCTGGTGGGAATTTTCTCTGCCCAGTGGTGTAGTGTCCTGATGACTCCCAGTTAGGGGTCTAGAGGGTGGTGGGAGTACAATAGCAGGTACTGGTCCGTGTGTGTTGGTTTTCCGTAGACCTCTATTTCCAGCCTCCTTCCCTCTTCTACTGGTACTAAACACTTCAAGAAAGCCAGTTTGTTGTTTTGCATATCTTCCTGCGTAAACTTGATGTCATGATCCACTTAGTTGATATGGTCAGTCAGGGGCGTCCTGAGGCTGGGTGACACCCGGAGCGGTAACCGAGTTTCACCCCGCCGAGACGTCACTTCGCATGACGTCACCACGCGCGTGCGCAATGATGTCATCGCGCACGCGCGACAGTATTCTGATACCTGCTGGTGGCCATCTTGGTGATGGACGCCGGCAGAGAGAGGAGGGGACAGTCACCTGGCGGGATAAGGTATGCCGCCGGGTCCCCTCCTCTCTTCTGATACTGTCGGGCGTTCGGTCCATGACCGCGGGCCGGATTTTTCAGAGGGGGGTGACACCAAAATGACCAAAATGACTGTGAGTCATTTTGGTGTCACCCCTCCAATGGTGTAACCTGGGTGCGGGTCACACCCCCCGCAACCTCTTGTGACGCCACTGGGTCAGTGAAAGCCTGTAACTCTTGTTTGAGAATCTTAACCCAAGTGTCATCCACATATCTGAACCAATGACCGTGTGTAATTCCCTTACAAACTTGTACAATATAACCCCTTGAAGCTGGATCATCTTTCTTGCGCCCGCCTTAATTTCCTGTCTGAACAAACACCATTATCATAAATTCTTTCTCCTCCACATCTGTAGTATTGTTGCCCTGCATCTCACAGCTATTTGCTTTCCCTTCCATCAGTAATGTTATTCTTCCAGATTTTATCAAAGAACATGTCATTGATATCACTTTAGATGTGCATGCTCAAGCAACTGATATGCAGCTTTCACAAATAGTCTGCAGAACCCAGTGGCCAGCAGGGAGAAGCATGCAGGTCCTATCTGATGTCGGGAATGTGTTCTTTTAAATACCACTCTTGAGAAAAGATCCAAGGCAGGGTGCTGTGGTATTCACAGAAACATATCTGCCTCCCTCTAAACAAAGCATGGAGCAGTAGACAGACACAGTGATGTCACTGGGTCACACAAGAGTTAGAACTGCTACAGCAGTGTATAAGCCACTGGAACTGCTCTGGTATATTCGAAAATATGCTAATTTGTCAGTACTTTGCTACCCCATTGCAGTTGCCATAATAAGACAAAGAGGTAAGTTTGAGCAAGCCACAAGGAAGTTTTATGGAGCACGGTTAATTAACAAGTGATAAAAAGATTCAGGATCTTACTGATTAAAGTGGGATTGGGATGTTTATTTTGCAGAGAAGTAGGATAGTAACTTAGACTTTAGGCTCAGATGTCTTCATTTGTCACAGCAAAATCTTGATCCTTGGCCCTGGCAAGGATCACAGGGGTCAGGACAACAGGAAATGGGGACTACACAAGGGATGCATGGTTTGCATGGATCTGCCAAAAAGAAGTAATGAATTAGTAAAATACTACTGCTTAATGTAGAATAGAATTTCACAATTGATTGCAGTTGAGATTTATTTTTTTATGTAGCCATATTAACAATTAATTAGCATTATTCTGCCAGTATGTTTTACAGCTAAACTTTGAGTATTTTTCTGGGATAGAAACATTTCTTGCATGGATCAAACATCAAGGGGCAGTCCATAATCCGTTTTTACACCTCTATTGATTTCCTGTCTGCATCCGCGGATTCACATACTTGACTCCCATTTAGTCCAAATTTAGCTTTTTATTTAAGCCAGCAGCAAGTTGATCATATTGGAAAAGCTCAGTAAAATATGTAGCTTCAAGTGTATTTCCAATTTTGCAATCAAATGTAAGAAAACCCTACTTTGTGTTTTGCTAAATGTTCCTATTTACACAGCATAACTGAAATTCTTTGTAATATTTATTTTATATCTTCTTTTAGATATCTCTGTTAAAGCAGGTCTTTGTACAAGCTGCTAGCTTCTCTCTACCTTTCAAAGTGACAGGAAGCTCTGGCTGTTCCCATAGAAAGACCAGGGGCATTCTGACATTCTGAGCTTCCCTCATTACCATACAATTCTATTAGATCGTTAACCCTTTGTTAGAACAGACAGTGTTCCAATCTAGCTTACAACTGGTAATTAAATCTGCCAGCACAGTACAAACAGGTTTAACTATGGTAACATGAATGAGAACATGTTACAAATGCGAAATAGTGGTGTTATCCCAATCTGGCTGCGAGAGCAGAAATGCACTTAGAGTATTTTCAGGTGTAGAGAAAAAAAAAACAGTTCAATGTACAGATATGAGGAATATCCGAAATGTGTGGCTTTGATACATACTAAGTTATGAAGGTTATTGGTCTGCATGTTTTCTCTTGTGTGGTATAGTCAAGTAACTATACACTATACCAGTGTTTTTCAACCTTTTTTGTGCAAAGGCACACTTTTTTCAAATAAAACTATACCCCTCCAACTGTGGATTTTGGCAGTGAACCAGTTGTACAGCACATGCTGTAAAATAACTATTTACAAGAAATAACACATGGCTACTAGCTGTCAATACAGATTTTTGTTTAGTTTAATATTTATTTGACTTTCTACTTTTCTCTGCTGGTTGTGTTAGAATACCTCAGGTCAATGGTTCACAAAAGCTGGGTAATCCATCTACCATGTATATTTTTGTCTGCAAATCACATTATATCCATTCTGCAGAGTAAACTATTTATAAAACATGTTCATACAGTGCACTGTCTTTTGTAAACAATATTTGTTCTAGAAACATTGTTTGTAGGCAAGGTTTCTAAAATGTCTAGTTTCCACCTTAAAGTAGAACTCCAGCTAAAACTTTTTGTTTTGGATAGATTGTGAAAGTGTTAGAAGCCCTGTTAGGACTTTGGCCTTGTGTCAATGGCTTAAGTTTGAAACATTTCTGAGATTTGCTTAGAATTCAACAGAAGCATCTGACCCTCAGTTGACCTCCTGGTCTGCATTTGACCTGCTTTAAGCACAGTTTGCATTCCCATATTTGTATGGGAATGCAAAACCCATCTGACGTGATCAAAAGACTGTTGACCTAAATTGGGAACACAGACAACAATCATGTTCTTTACCCTTTCATACTTTTTTTTTCTCCTGAAACTTAGAAAATAAGTTTTTGTGGCGGTACACTTTATCATTATTTAAATGTCAACTGAAACAACTGAAAAGATAATTTTTTAGCGGGCCATAAAAGCCAGAGCAGAGCATCAATGTTTTAAATTAGGGGTTCTTAAACCTTTTAATCTGAGGACTCAAATAAGAAAATGATCATGCTGGGATTCAAGAAGAGAATATTTACTGTAATGTCAGCAGAGACATACAAATAACAATGGCTGTATAACATATTGTGGATTTTCTTTATCATTTATGTAAACTTAAAAGATAAATTCTTGTTTTCTTTCCTTAAATTTAGACTAGTGCAGGGACGCCCTCACCTTTTACCCTTACCTGTGTGAATGCCTCTGCCCCCTTCCTTGCACATGCTGTAATCCCCCATACATGTATGTGCTGGCAATCATATTAGTCTTTTTGTTTCACAAGTTTTGAGAGTAGGTGCTGTGTCGTGGGTGGGAATATTTCTTAGGTTTTCATTCCATCCACACAAACCCTCTCTTTGTTACATTAACTGCAGTGTTTATATGCTATATCTCTGATTGCGGTATTATACGGTTTGAAACATATGTAAAATGCTGTATTAATCACCACTGATTATGGGCTTGGACAAACTAGGCTAGGTTTACTACATAGTCATGTGGAAACCCGTCAAAAACATATCCACAACATCATTTTGGTCTCTACCCTTAGTTTAAGAAACAATGTTCTAAATGATGGGAGGATTCCTTATTTATAATAATATGTCATTCAATGATTTTAACACAGTCATGCATTTCTCTTTTTTACCTTGTTGACGGACATAGAGGTTGCCATGTTGAGGTTTGCATGCTAAAAAAAAAATGCAAACATTAAAAAAACTTTAGCCAACATGTGAAATCAACCAGTAATGCTATCAATTGAATTTTTCAACTATAGTACAGTCCGTTTAAAGAGGATCTTGCACTAAAATGCAAGGTCCTCTTTATACATCATATTTCCCACTCACAAGAGAAAATACCACAATAATGCTGAAAAATAACCATACTTACCTTCCACTGGTTTCTGCACTGAAAAGGGAGACAGCAGAATTCTTCCACTGATATCCTGGGAACACCGAATATCACAAATCTTACGCTCCTGTTCCCACAAGATTTGGTATTTTTGTTGTTCCAAGGATCTCAACAGAAGGACCACCCTTGCACCCCTGTGTTTTCTTCACAGGGTTTTTTTTTTTTTTTTTTACAACATTATTAAAGCTTTTTGGAGTGGGGTGGGAAGCCTTGTATATTAAGTGAACCTGGCATTTGAATGCAAGGTGTACATTCATTTATCAAGCTTTCACATAAAAAAGTGCAACTGCTGCAAAGTCTATTTAATGTATCAATATCAAGCTTCCACATGGGCATCTGAGTGGCACTACTACCACCATGACTTGATTCTGTGTTTTTAAAGCAATCCTTTTTTGTGTATTGGGGACAGAATACTTGGCTTCACTTCCACAAACCTAAAGTGTACCTGCGCCCTTATTAAGAACATTCAATTATTTACTTAATGCTAAAAAGCAGTAAAAGATTTCAAAACAAGTAATCACTGACCTATTCAGTTGCATGTACTGTAAAGTAAATAATTCTCAAAGATTACTAAAGTTGGGGATTGGTCATGCAGCAGTGTGTAGTGGTGGCTTGCATTACACCAAGGCATAGGAATAAAGCACTGCTCCTCCATAGCTATAGCAGGGTGCTTGCCAGCAGGAGTGTGTCCTTGCTCCAACAAAACAGGCATATAATAAAGGAAGAATCCACCTGCACTCCATTACACTCTGAATCATTAATTGAAAACTTGTCAGTGACACTGAGTCCTGCCCGAGGTCCGAGTTTGGCCGGATTCTTCCTTTACTATAGTGGTGTCTTGCGTTGTTATTGAAGAGAATGAGCCTTGAGGATCTTTGAGAAAGTATAACATAACAATAAATCAATAGGGCCAAAAAGGTCAGGGATGTCTTGCTAAGAATATGTAAATAGTTTTATGTCCATAGCCTGGGCCCAGGTGCATTCTAAGGTACACATCAGTCAGACATTAAAATTCTGCTTACCAGATCTTGTGTATATTTCATCCCTAATCTTTGCAATAACTCCTCATTTACAGTGGCATTGACAAACCTGTGATAATATGTGCTTGTAGGACATTTCTAAATGCATTTAAATGCTTGTGATGATTTTAATAATAATATTTAATATGCATTTAGAGGTGATTTCAGTTTAGCCAGGTTTAGAGAAATAGAACTGTGTGTCCAGGAGCAGATGAGATGCTCTGAGTGCATGTAAATTCATGTAAATGCGTGTTAATGTGTGTAAAGTCTCATACATTTAAACACAGGATAATGATCTGGGAAGCATAAGGAGTGTTTAAACCTCCCACATCATTTCTCTTGCTTTTAAACAAAATGCAGAAGGCTAGTGTGAATGTAACATTAGTCATATCACTAAGCACATTAGACTATATTGTAAGCCTTAATTTTTTCTCTGTAAATAAAATATGTTGTCTGGTAGATATTAAAACTGCTCTGTTAATGAAAATCAAACATTACGTGTCCCCTGCAAAAAATAAATAAAATATTTATCTCTCCAGCTGCCAGCGGCATCAAACACCCCTGTGATGAAAATAAATCACTACCTGAATAGACAGTGTTAATTTCCAGGTCTCCCCGCTGGGCTCAGTGGTTTCTCTTAGCAATTCCTACATCAATACAGGACATGACATAAGAGTTGGCGGTAGGAAACACATTGTGTGCAGTGTGGATCAGGAATCTGACCGTTCAGAAAATATTGGATTCTGAAGAATATTTAGGCGGTGATTCTTTTTCATTACAGCGGCATCATGTGCATTGGAGAGGTATTTTTCTCTTATTTGCAGTGGGCATTTTTATTGTAAGTTTGATTTTCTCAAGAGTCTAATTAATGGTAAAGTTAACTCCAGTGTAAAAAATTTATGTAGCATTTATAATTGAGATTACTTAAGGTCTTGGCATGGGTCTTTGCAGACGGCTGTCCTTTGGCAAGGGTTTTTGCATGGATCTTGGCATTGGATCTTCTGGCCACCACATTTTTTGGTTCCAGACATATCTGCTTTTAGATTTGTTTTGGCTCCTTAAAAGTTCAGAAGCTTGAAGAGAACCTGGTTGTTTTAATAGCTTTCAATGAGACCTTTTTATATATACTTTTACTTATTCATATTAGGCGTGCACATGCAAAATTGTGGTTAAAGTTATTTAAATCGCAGCATTGTTTGTGGTTAATCGAAGGGCAATAGTATTCACACATGTGCATAGGTGCACAATTTTAAAGGGCAAGCATGCTGTATGTGATGATCTGCTTATTTCAAAATACCCAATGAAACCATTAGGCATTCTTTGTTTACCCTATTATGCACATGGAATATGACCAGCTTATGTATTCTTACCTATTCCACTGAGCCTGAGCTGAACTGTGTGCATATTCCATGTTAGCGCCAAGTGGTATTTCGGATCTACACTTTAAGAAACACTAACAAAATGGGCCGGTTTGAGTAATGGTATTTAAAGCTGGACTCTGGGCACAAAAACTTTCATTTAAAGATATTCTTCAATAGCCACAAGGGTTATAAACCCACTTTATGAGCATCAAATGCCTTTTAAAATGCAGATACTGCCTTGCAGTAGCAAATTATATCATAACTGTGCTGCACATAGTCTGTGCAGAAAGTAGACCTGTGGAAAGGACCTTGTAGGTCCACCCACTTCAGACTGCCTGCAAAAAACTACAAGGGGATGGACACAAGACCACTCACAATGCAGAAGGAGAAAGCGGGTGTGACTGGTCTTTATTACAGGAAGTTCATGCACAGAGACAAAGTACAGGAGTTGTTTCATGACATTATTTGCTGAACAGTTGCAGCCATCACCTTTATGAGTTGAGTGTCTGAACTGCTGACCCTATCCTGGAAAGAACCCTTTCTGGTTTTGCACAAGGACAATGTGGTATTTATGTCCAGAAGTTTCCTCTTGCTTAAGGTAGTTCTGTCTTCCACCTCAAACAGGATTTCATTCTTCCATCCCTCTATGTGGCTCCAGTTCACCAGAATGAATATTCCACTTTCATTGTCTGGATGTGTTTCAGACTCTTAGGGGGTGATTTACTAACCTAAACACACGCACCAGGTGCATGTGATTTTCACACAGCAAAACGTATTTATCAACCAAAAAGTCTCTAAAAGCATATTTCCACTAATGCCATGTATGTAAAAATCATGCACATGATGCATATATAATGCTGCTTCACAGTTTACACAAAAATGGTTAGCTCATGCATTTACATTCCTGCATTCATCAAAGCAAGCAACAGAACATAGAGCTAATTTACACAACATCACCTTGGAATTCATGCAGGGCTTTGCACAACACACCTGCTGGGTGTGTACACGCTACAAAGGTGTCTAGATTTCACCAACAGATCATGCTGGGAGGGAAAACACTACAGAGGTGTATACTTGTTTGTGGCGTGTTTATAAGGTTAGTAAATCAACCCCTTAGTGTCTGTCTTTCAGCCAGTAGGTCTTCAGGAAGACTGGTTCCTTTTCTATTTCTGATGGATCTTGTAAAGCTACACTGGCTTCTAGGTCCACCAACTCTAAGTGATTTAGGCAGATCACCATTAAAGTGTATGGTCTTAAGGATCGAGTTCCACCCTTTCCTGTCAAAGTGCACTTTACTAGATCTTTAGTGCTTATTGCACTTTTCAGCATGAAGCATTGTTCCCAGGTTGTATAGCGTACTACCTGGTCTTCTGTTTTTCATTTTGTAAGTTTTACTTGGTGAATATGCAGGCCTCATCTGATCTGATGCCAGCTTCAGGCATTAGAACCTTCAGGTGGCTTTTTGAGTTTCAGGTCTTGGGTCTGTTAGCCTTTCTTGCTCTGTTGCTCTCCTCTTACCTGGACTGCTTTCAGACATCCCAATAGTCTAAAAGAATTCCTGTGTCCCTCAATAGACAAGAAAGATCAAAGGTTTTTTGTACTCGCTGTAAAATTATTTTCTGAGTCCATTCAGGGACAGGTTCCTCCCCTCTTAGTTTATTTTCATGCTCTCAGTTCTACTTGGCTAGAAAACTTGACATGATAGTTGTGGGTTGGGTAATCCTGTGCTAGCAAACTTTGTTGCCAGTGTCCAATTCTACTGTAGGCAGCATAACCTAGACCATAAGAATTCCTATGTCCCCCTATGGACTCCAAGAAAGGAATTTTATGGTGTGTACAAAAATCTTATTTTTGTCCTCCGTGAATTTTTATTAAAATATGTGAAAAGTATACAAGTATATAATAAGGAAAAATTCCTAAATGGCTCTAGGTAGAATTACGGAAAATGGTACACATAGATCTCGGTGTATAACAGTTTGTCCATAGAGATAAAACTTTATCTTAAGTATAATTGGCTTACATTGTATAGTGTGTGAAAGCAAATGCCACTCAGAGGGGTGTCAAGACAAATAAGTAAAATTCAAAAACTTTAAGGTAAAGTAATGTCAATTAATTCTAAAACATGTGAAGAGACAGGGATGTGACAATGTGATGAATTAGTGGAAGTAGAGAAGAAATAAGAATAGTGCTCTGAATTAACTTTGCATGTGTTATAGTGTAGAGCAGGCTTCAAAATTTCCACTCGCCCCCTCGCAATTGGCGAGTAGAATGTCAGCGAGGGGGTGCACCGCCGGCGGGACCAGGGATGGGACACTGCCGCCGCAGTGATTGCTTGCTTCTGTTCTCTCTTCTCTTTCTCGGAGAGCGGCCAAGAGGAAGAAGAGAGAACTGAAGAGAACGATCACCGCGGCGGTAGTGTCCCATCCAGAGCCGACACTAGCTCTCTGCACTCTCTCTCTTCCTGGCCGCTGCAGCTCCACAAAGCAGGCACTCCGAGAGGCGACTCTGATCACACCTGTTATCACTCCCTCTTCTCTCCTCCTGGCCGCTCTGAAGCTGCAGCGGTCGGGAGGAGAGAGAGGGAACGCTGACAGGTGTGATCAGAGTCACCTCTCTGAGTGCCCGCTTCGTGGAGCTGAAGCTGTAGCGGTCGGGAAGAGAGAGAGGGATCGTTCAGCGGTGTGATCAGATCAGTATTAAAGAGCCCTCCCAGTCCACATCTTTTGGAAGTTATTAATCTGAGTTGCCCCACTCAGTATGCCCGTCGCTTGTGGAAATATTGAGTGGGGCACTCATATTAATAACATGCTGGATTAGTCTGACCCAGGGGCGGACTAGGCAATTGCCACCCTGCCTCCGGGCCCCATCCGCCCCGGGTCAGACTTTTTCAGAGCAAGACGGTAAAACAAAATCTCAGCCACGCTGCTATTGCACATCTGCATGCTGGTGAATAGAAGAAATTACTTTTTTTATGCAGCTTTGGTGTGGAAGTGAGGTGTTAGAAGTCTGGGTTGTATTGCTGTCTGAACACAATAACGTTTAGATCACATCTCACACAAACACACAGGCACAGAGCAACACCACCTTTCTACCCTATCTCAAAGCCACGGATATTATTAGTCCAGCCATGTGAACAATCAAGCAAATAGTGTTCTTCATCAATCAAATTGTCAAGCTCTCCCAGTTTGCATGCCAGACATGTGGCATTTGTGAACAGACACTTTAAACTGTGATTTACATTTAACATTTGCTATGTACATTTTTTATCATGCAATTAGAATTACATTCTCCTGTGTTTATTTGTAACATAGGAACTTCCTTGTCACTTTCCATAATCCTCACTCTATCTTCTCCCATTTCACCTTAAGGTTATTTCTGGACCTGTCTAATTTATATGCACCCTTCCAATCTAGCTTAACTAATCCTTCAACCTTTCAATTAAAGGAGAACTATGGGGTTAAGACTTTTCCCCATAGTTCTCCTTAGGGTAACGGGAGGACACAAACTAGCGTCCTCCCGTCACCCTAGGCTTAGTATACCGCGAGCTGTAGCTCGCGGTATACTGAGACGCCGCAGTATACCGGGAGCTGCTGCTCGCGGTATACTGAGAGGCCGCAGCTGAAGCGGATCCCGACAATTGTGCCGGGATCCGCCCAGCTGCGTGACTGACAGCTGGCTCTGCCTATCTAGAGACACTGCCAGCTGTACCCGCCCCCTCCCCTGTCCGTTCCGCCAGTCAGCACTGGCGGATCGGAGCGGGGAATCCAGGTCCTCCCCTGTCACGGCAGAGAGCCGTGACAGGATCGGGAGGTGAGCGAACGCCGGTATGTGTTCGCTCATCTCCCGATCTACTGTGCACAGCAGACACTATTCTATTCGGATGCAAACTATCCTTCTTATATAGGTTGATTTCTATTGCATGGTCAGCACAGCAAGGTTCAATCAGCGGTAGTTAGAAAAAAACACCTGTTAATCGTACGACTTTTGACGGACGGAAACACCACCAACCATGCGAACATCGTACGAAAGGTCGATCGCAATCGATTATCGTACGATAATCATAAGGTGTATGGGCACCTTTATGCTGGCCACCCACCTTACAACCATCGCAAGACTTTTGTCTTGCGATGGTTGTAAGGTAATTAAAAAAACGTACGATCTGCCCATCTTGGACAGGCAGATCGTACTTGCGATAATCACAAGCCCGCCCGCTGAGGGGCGGGCTTCCGATGATCGCAATGCTGAACGGGCAGTGTGCATTTGTGCACACCGGCCCATGCGGCATGTATCTTACGAACATGCCACACACCCGCCGACAATCGTACGATTCTCGGCGGGTTTTCGAACATGTTCCAAAAGATAAAAGTCGTGTGACCGTACAGTAGAAACGGTCGCACGCCTTCCACACACCTTGCGATAATCGTACGATTGCGGGATCTCCCGCGATTATCGCAAGGTGTGTGGGCACCTTAAGTCTTTCCTGTGGTGCACATGGCCCCATGCAGTATTCCATACAATTTAACCTTTAAGTTCATTTTTTTCAAAAAGAACTCAAGGAATAAACTAAAAATGTATTTAAAGTCTGCTGCAAGGCCGTGTATGCTACCTTCTGTGTTTCTCCTTTTTTTAAAAAAATTACAGTTTCACTGAGTGCCGATAGTTATCTCCTATTGCCAAATCACAGAACTTTTTGTATTCCGTGAAACCATTCACAAAATACAAAGCATTCTGTAAATGGACAGAGAAGAATTGGGCAAAGGAGTACAGCTACTTTATAAGAGAACCACATCTCTTCTGTCAAAGTACCAGTGTATAGAGAAAACTACAATATTGGAGCTCATTGAACTAGTACATTGTAACCAAAATAGTGAGAGACAGGTGGTAGCATACACCACCGTGTACTTAGCTCCTTTATAAACCTGTAAGCCAGTAGATTTTATATAGTTTATTCCCTGAGTTCTTCTTAAACTTAAACAGGTTTCTGTGCACTCTGCAATGTTATATCAATTAATGTTATCAATACTGCCCAGTTCACCTTTGTGAACAACAGAAACCCTCCCCCTATGTTATAGAGATGAGGAAAGTGTAGGTAAATCGGGTGTTCTGTAAACCAATGGCGAAAATGCTTCTCCCTCTGAATAAGCTATGATAACTTAGGAAAAATATGGATTCTCAGCATCACATGTGGCTGTTACCTAGTGCAAATCAAGCCTTCCTAGGAATGCCCACTCCTCTATATCTACGTATAAATATCATGTCATTTTAATAAATGCATAACTCTTGCTAAAAGCCAGCCCACTGCTTGCATCAGTGCAGAGGAGTACTGAAATGGGAATGTGATGTTTTCAGGAAGCTATGTGCAGCACTCTGCTGACCTCTCCCACTGTGTTTAAAATAAGATATGTAAAACCAGGTTCTACAGTATATATAACATTAAATATAACATCATGTTGACAAGGGGGATAATGAGGAACCATAGAAGGCAAAAAAAGTGAGTTAAACTTCAGCTTTAATGTTATGTTAAAAATTTACGCAAACAATTGTTTTCTTACGTGTGTTGCAGTGTAAGTTCAAAAGGGGAATAAAGCTCCAT
This sequence comes from Nanorana parkeri, assembly GCF_000935625.1. Classification (NCBI taxonomy): domain Eukaryota; kingdom Metazoa; phylum Chordata; class Amphibia; order Anura; family Dicroglossidae; genus Nanorana; species Nanorana parkeri. The sequence goes on from NW_017306972.1 coordinate 408,251, forward strand.
TAAAGTAAAATGCAAACTTTACTTTTCAGCTTTACCATTCCATTATGTTCCAGAACTGTTACACTGTAATATAGTCCAGGGATACACAAAATTCCTAAATGTTGGGTTGGGAAATAAGTACAAGAAATTGAATTTTTAAAATGTTAAAACAAGTCCTTATTAAACCATGTAACTACAGGCACTATGGAGCAACTCATCCTCAAAGTTTGCCTCTCAAAATTTTCAGTTTTATTTATACATATACCCCCTTCCAGCAGTGAATTGGTAGCCCGCCAACATTTTAACCACATATGTAAACACATACCCTCTCCGCTCTGATGCCATCCAGAGAGCAACAGACAGGTTGGCGTGTGGGTAGGTGGGCGGGCGAGGGGGCGGGAGGGAGCTGCGGCCGGTCTTCATGTAAAATTTAGTTATATGTGCAGCTACCCCAAAGGTAAGACCTAGCGCTATCTTCAGGGATGTCTGTAATATAAGACCTACCCCGAAATTGGTCTTATTTTCGGGGAAACACAGTAGGTGCACAGGAGAGAGACAAAAAAAAGTTCTTAGATCTTACTGAAAAAGCTTCAGTGCTAGTATTGTGAACTTTAAGGATTTTATCAGCTAAGTACTGCAGCAAGGGTGAAAAAAATGTGTGCTGGCAGCATTAGGTGGGTTAAACCGCCACTTTCACATACAGGCAGCAGCCCAGCTCTCTGAAACCCTATATGGTTAACTCCTTGTTACATTCATATATTAACACATTCTTGTGCTTATCCTTTCATATTTGTGGATGTAGTGTAATAATCCAAACAAATGACAAGTAGTAAAATAATAAAAGACATTTATGTAGCTTAGGTGCAGTATATAGGTATATTACAGATGATAAACTAGATAAATATAACATCATACCAATCAAGGGAAGTCCCGTAACTTATTTAATAGAAGTTCCTGGATACTATAGTTAATTTCTCCAGGCACTTTTCCAAAGCCCAGGATAAACTTAGCTCACCTTTGTTTTTCACGTGTACATGTATATATGTGTGTGTGTGTGTATATATATATAGATGTGTGTGTGTGTGTGTGTGTATGTGTGTATATATATATATATGTATATATATATATATCACAAAATCTTCAGACCCCCTTCTCTTATTTCTGACAACATGTTGTATATATATATATATCACAAAATCTTCAGACCCCCTTCGCTTTTTTCAATTTTGTTATATTGCAGCATGATACTACAGTTGTTTAAAAAAAAATTATCATTAATCTACACTCAGTACCCCATAATGACAAAGTGAAAACAGAATTTTAGAAGTTCTTAAAAAGAAATAACTGAAATCTCACATTGGCATAAGTATTCAGACTCTTTGCAACAACACCTGAAATGTAGCTCAGGTGCCTCCTATTTCTTTTGATTGTTGCTGAGATGTTTCTACATCTTGATTGGAGTCTGCCTGTGGTAAATCAAATTGATTGGGCATGATTTGGAAAGGCACAAACCTCAGAGCTGTTACCAAAAGATCAACTGTTTATTTAAAAAGTTAAAGTTAAAGAAGTCACAATTACAGACCAGCAGAGCCAATTAATGTAAAAAATATTTTCCTTTAGTGATTTCACTACAAAAAAATCATTTTTTGTCAGTATAGAACCCTGCACTGCATTTGGACACCCCAAGTTAAAACCATGTTGACAACGTTGTCAGCCATGTATACCACACTGACGCACCAGCCACACTCACTCCACTAATTAAATATCTTAATTAATAGCATGGACATGGAATGCAATAATAGGGGCCGCTTCCGCAGATAGCAGCGCTGGAATGAATATTTCAGGTGTGAATCCTCCCGTGATCAATAAGCTACATCAAGGCAGTGAGAATTAATTAAATAACGTATCAGTCTCCTTCACATCAGTGGAGTTGCATCTATATTGAAGCTTCCTCTGCAGGTGATACAATAAACTTCTTGAAAAACTACATTTAGATCAGTTCTTTCCACTGCTCTTCAATGAGCTGGTCGCCTGGCCAAACTGAGCAATCTGACTGAGCTCCAGAGATCCCATGTGGAGATGGGACAAAGTTCCAGAAGGACAACCATTACTGCAGCCCTCCACCAATCTGGCCTTTATGGCAGAGTGGCAAGATGGAAGCTCCTCCTCAGTGCAAAACACATAAAAGCCCACTTGGAGTTTGCAAAAAAGCACCTGAAGGACTCTGACTATGAGGAACATCATTCTCTGATCTGATGACACTAAGATTGAACTGTTTGGCCTCGATTCTAATCGTTATCTCTGGAGGAAACCAGGTATCGCTCATCACTTGCCCAATACCATCCCAACAGTGAAGCAGGTTGGTGGCAGCATCATGCTGTGGGGATGTTTTTCAGCAGCATGGACTGTGAGACTGGTCAGGATTGAAGAAAAGGTGAATGGAGCGAAGTACAGACTACAGAGATATCCTCAATGAAAACCTGTTCCACAGCGCTCAGGACCTCAGAATGGGACGAAGGTTCACCTTCCAACATGACAACAATCCTAAGCACACAGCCGAGACAACACAGGAGTGACTTAGGGGCAACTCTGTGAATGTCTAAAGGTGCCCATACACCTTACAACCATCGCAAGACTTTTGTCTTGCGATGGTTGTAAGCTAATAAAAAGCTCGTATGATCTGCCCATCTTGGCGGGCTTCCGATGACTGCAATGCTGAACGGGCAGTATGCGCTTGCCCACACCGGCCTGTTCGGTATTTGTCTCCCGAGGGGATAATATTAGTAGACATGCGTTGCAGAAGACATATAGAGGAGCTGGAAGTTTCACACCCCAGGTTTCAAATGCAAGAAAAAAAAAGGTATTTCCACAGTGGGGTGTGCGAGGACCCAGAGGGGAAAATAAAAATGCAGGTTCACCGAATAGTGACGATACCGTGCAGTTACGATGTATATGGTTGTTTGTTATCAGAATGGTATAAACGCTCCTGTAAGTCCCTACATGTTTCGCCCCGAAAGGGCTTCCTCAGGGGAGAGAGACAATTCTATGGGAGACATGTGTCATATATGTGTCTTCACTGTCAGTTAGTCAGGGAAGCGAGAATATAGTGGAAAAACTGCTTCAAATACAAACAAGGGATTGGTTTTGTCAAGCATGAACCGCCACAGGTAAACACAAATGGAGGGATCGCGTCGGAGACAGCACCCTGTAGTCTTCAGGAAAAACAGGCAGCCGGCATACTAGACTTAGAGGTAGTGAAGTTCTGCTCTTGCCGTGTGTGGTGTTGCTGTTTCTTTCCCAGACATCTTTGTCTCCCGAGCATGCCACAAACTGGCCGACAATTGTATGATTCTCGGCGGGTTTTCAAACATGCTCTTTAGACAAAAGACGTGCGACCGTACAGTAGAAACGGTCGCACGCCTTCCATACACCTTGCGATTATCGTACGATCGTGGGATTTCCCGCCATTATCGTACGATAATCGCAAGGTGTATGGGCCCAGCCAGAGCCCTGACTTATTCCCTTTTGACTGTCCACAGATGGTCTCCATCCAACCTATATGAGCTTCAGAGGATTTGCAAAGAAGAAAGGCAGAAAATACCCCAATCCAGGTGTGCAAAGCTTGTTGCGATATATACCCAAAAAGCCTGGTGGCTGTAATTGCTGCCAAAGGTGCTTCAACACAGTACTGAGTAAAGAGTCTGAATACTTAAGTGAATGTGGTATTTCTGTTTTCTAGTTTTAATAAAGTCGCAAACATTTCTAAAATTATTTTCTCACTTTGTTATTATGGGGTACTGAGTGTAGATTAATGAGAAAAAATGAAATTTTATATATATATATATTTACATAGATTCACATACAAGTAGGAAAAAAACTACCACTAAGCTCTTTTGTAAATCAATAATCAATAACAAAAAAATATTATTGTTCCACCTCCCACCCTACCAAAAAACAAAAACCAATTGTTATTATCAAAAGCACTTCTCAGGGAGTGAAAGCAATATTCATTTGAGCACTGTTCAGGGAGTGTGTCTGACTGTATGAGAACTTGCGTGTGGGAGCTGTCGACTCCTATATACTGATAGCACAGTATATTATAATTCTTGCTGCAGTGTTTAGTTGATCAAAAAATTAATGAGGCATTTATTTCTACATATGTAAACTAACTGCATTACGGCAATAAATGAAGAGGGTTTCAATTGGCTTTAAAGTGACACTAAACTCAGGAGTAAATCAATTCAAGTACCTTAACTATTGACAAAAATGTATCTTATTTGTGTATCATTGTGCTCCTGTGATTGACTACAATCTCACATTTAGTTAGCTAATTTGTAAAAATTAAAGTCTTATCAAGGGAGTGACCTTTGAGCGGTGGCTACTTTACAACAGGGACCATGGGGAACAAAAGTATCTACCCTCCAGAAAGAAATGAAAGTGTTAGCACAAATTCAGAGATAATTTGAGGATCTACAGCTGAGAAATACACAAATAAGCTACATATGTGTTAATAGTTAGGGTACTTTACTTTGTTTTTAAGATTTAACGCCTATGTTTAAGGTCACTTTAAGAATATGAAAATATTTGTCCCTATCCTCTGATCACAGTTTTATTTTTAAAATCTCTGAAGTTCACTATTAATGTATAATGAGGAACCACTTATGACTATATTTTTTTTCTACGGTAATATGTGTGCATACATTTTGGACTCTTATACTATATTCGAAAATCCAATGGAGTCTATAGAATGTAGGTGCTTAGCTAGAAATTATTGGACAGGCCCGCTCTTCTTTTACATGTACCTAAATGTATTTACATTTAAGTTTTTAATGCTGTAGATTATGATTACAAAGACAAAAGTGATTGTGTACACAACCAGACAAGGTATGGGACCATTATATAATATCAGATATTCTTATGTTGTAATATAACATGGAAGGTAAAACTACTCATTCATCTATAAGTCTAGATGGGATATTTTGTCTGACACCTCCTAAGCCTCACAAGGCCAAGAGAGCTAATTTAGCTGGGTAAATTGAATAAAAGTTTAACCATTGTTTGAATAAAAGGTCAACCATTGTTTTGAACAATGTACAGTTGAGCCACTTGGAGAAATTCTAACAGCTGGAAAACTTTTTGTTAAACCCATGAATTCCAGTCCAATTTTCATGTTTCCAACTGTTGTAATCATACTTAAATGTTCTACACTGAGTGGCCAGATTATTATGACCAGCTGACGTTTGTAGGCAAATTGGCTATAATTAGCTATAATTTGCGCTGAAGTTGCTAGAGGGACAGACCATTCTAAATAGGGAAGCAGCTTGTCAACCATGACAGTAGAAGTGATTTTTTTCTGAAGATATGGGTAAACAACACGATTTAACGGCCTTTGAACGTGGGATGATTGTTGGCGCTCGGGGCCATGGAGCGAGTATCAGCAAAACAGCAGAATTCGTTAAATGTTCAAGAGCAGCTGTTGTTTAAGTGTTTAAAGACTGGACTGTCAGCCGAAAATCTGGGTCTGAACGTGCGAATTGTGGCCGTCAGCCACTAGTCAATGTTAGGGCAGAACGGAGAGTGGCAAGACTGGTACAAGACAACAGAAGGGCAAGAGTGCAGTGTCAGATTCCTTGCATCACCTTTCAACATCTCGTGGAGTCATCTTGTGGCCCAATGAAGTACTGATGGGGTGGTTATAATAATCTGGCAACTCAGTGTATATTCCCTTGAGTAAAGCAAAGACAGTTCCTTTATTTCTGTGATTATATGCCAAGTGATGGAGTTCTGTTGAGATGAAACTTCATGCTACATGTTTGGTGGTAACATATTAGACTTTTAAGGGCCCGTTCACACCAGACAGTGTGTTCCAGCCTGCATTGCAGCCAGCTCACTTTGTTGTGGGGCGGGAAGGGGTGTGGTGGTCCATTAAAGTTAATGGCACCCTAGCTACACCCTCTGGCCGCAGTGTGATTGGCTGCACATTCTGGTCCAGTCAGAAAAAAATAGTGCTTGCAACATTTTTTCTGACCGGGCCGCAGGCATTGATGTGCCTTGCGTTCCCATGCTGCCGATCACATTGCGTCCGGAGGGCATGGCTTCAGTGCCATTCACTTCAATGGACCGCCCCACTGGGGGCGGGGGCGGGTACAGCTGGCTCTGCCTCCAGATAGGCAGAGCCAGCTGTCACTCACACAGCTGGGCGGATCCAGACATAATTGTCGGTATCCGTTTCAACTGCAGCGTCTCAGTATACCGCGAGCTGTAGCTCGTGGTATTTTAAGCTTAGGGTGACGGGAGGACGCTAGTTTGTGTCCTCCCGTTACCCTAAGGAGAACTATGGGGAAAAGCCCTAACCCCATAGTTCTCCTTTTAAGCACTGGTATGCTACACGCCCTTCATTAGCAGGCCATTTTTCCGTTTTCAGCACTGTGCATGTTTGACTGAGAATTCCTCTGTCAAGCAACACTGTAACAAAATGATTTTTTGGTGACAAATAGAGCTGTCTTTTAGTGGTATTTAATAACCATTTTTTAATAAATTGTTTACCATATAAGGCAAAAAAGACCAAAAAATTGTAGAAAGACAGTTTATCTTTCATTTATAAATCGTAGAAAATAAAAATGTCAGAACAGTATGAAAATCCCTGAAACAACCCCTTTTTGGAAAGTAGACACTCCAAGGTGATCAGATTTTTTGCTGCAGTTATTTGGAAATTAAGATACATGCCGGTATTGAGGGGGTTAAAACATGGAGCTTGGAAATAGTGCATAAGATACAATAAATGTACAGGTTAAAAAACAGCGAGGCGGTGGTGAAGAGTTATTGTACAGGTCACATACAGTGGGAGGTTAGAGATGAAGGGTTAATTTATCATTTATATACTGTATGTGCAGGATAAGATAGGTGAGAGGGTTAACATACAGGTCACAGCACAGAAAGAATGCAGATAACATAAGCAAGAGAGGAGGGGGGTTAACATTATTTGAAACTTTTTTTTTTCCTTTTGCTATGACTGCAGCTTGTTTTTACTGGGAAATAATGAATGGATGACTCCTCCATTAATTACTCCCTTTAATCTCACCTGCATCTGATGTAAGAGGAAGGGGAGGGCGTGGCAATGTAAACATTGCCATGTGATCGTTGAGATAACCATCATAGAAGTCACCAGCACTCGAAGATATGTGCAAGAAGTAAAGCACTTTTTATTAAATCGTCACATGCGTCAAACAGCCGACTGTTTGACGCATGTGACGATTTAATAAAAAGTGCTTTACTTCTTGCACATATCTTCGAGTGCTGGTGACTTCTCTTATGGACTGTATCTGACACGGCACCATCCGTGTTGTCACTTCAAGCATCAACCAAGGTCTGTACGCTGTATGGAGTGGAGGTGATTTCGTATTATAGCTGAGATAACCAGTCACAGTGATCACAGGACACAGAGCTGGTCCGATCGGCTGTGTCTAAAACTGCAACTCTCCACTGTCTAATGACTGGAAGCAGCGGCCATGTGCAAACAGGTGTTTTTGTACAAGTAAGTTTAAGGTTTTTTTCACATGTTTGTATCATATGTGTGCTATGTGTCAGGTGTGTGCATGCTATTTTGTATTAATGTCAAAGTAACATCCACATGAATGGCAGCAGCCAAGGTTTCCCAGCAGAACATAGCCCAAAGCATCACATTGCCTCTAGCTGCTTGCCTTCTTTACCTGCGTGCAGCTAAAGGTGGCCATACACTTTACAACCCTTGCAAGACTTTTGTCTTGCAAGGGTTGTAAAGTAAATTAAAAAAGTACGATCTGCCCATCTTGGACAGGCAGATCGTACTTGCAATCATCGCAAACACGCCCCCGTGAGGGGCAGGCTTCCAATGACTGCAATGCTGAACGGGCAGTGTGTGCGTGCGCACATCGGCACGTTCGGCAGTTGCCAAACAGGCAGGCCACTAACCCGCCGAGAATCGCACGATTCTCAGCGATTTTTCCAGCCTGCTTGTTCGGAGGAAGACATGCGAAAGTACAGTAGAAACGGTCGCACGCCTTCCATACACTTTACAATTATCGTTCGATCGTGGGATTTCCCCGCTATTATCGTACGATAATCGTACAGTGTATGGGCACCTTTAGGGTCATCTCTTCTCCAGTTAAGCAACACACACGCACCCAGCCATCCACATACTGTAAAAGAAAACATGATTCGTCAGAACAGGCTACCTTTTTGTTTTGCTCTGTGGTTCCAGTTGTGATGCTTACATGTCCATTGTAGGCGCTTTCATGGTGGTCATGGATTAGCATGGGCAACCTGACCGGTCTGCATCTACGCAGTCTCTTACACAACAAATTGAGATGCACTGTGTGTTCAGACACCTTTCTGTTGGAACCAACATTAACTTAATCAGCAATTTGAGCTACAGTAGCTCTTCTATTCGTTCTTCATGGGCCAGCCTTTGCTCCCCACGTGTATTAGTGAGCCTTGGCTGCCCATGACCCTGTCGCCGGTTCACAATTTTCCTTTCTTGGACCACTCATGGTATGTCCTGACAACTGTAGCTTGGGAACAGCCCACTAGAACTGCAGTTTTGGAGTTGCTCTGACCCAATCATCTAACCTTCACAATTTGGCCCTTGTCAAATTTTTCTTCTTTCAGCAAATATATCCTACCCACTTTCAGGTTGTAACAAGATAATCAATGTTATTCACTGCACCATAATGTTATGGCTGATATTTGTGTGTGTATATATATGTGTGTGTTTTTATATATATATATATATATAGCCGTTTTTCACTCAAACAGGAACAGTCTTTATCGCAAAGGCAGACAATCAAGGAAATCCAACAAAAATAGCTTGTCTTCAGCATGTAACAAAATAACATTCGCTTATCTTCAGCATATAATGCAAAATAAAGTCTAACTGACTTAAGTCTGCTTGCAGGTACAGCACCAGTGCTTTCAGTGGAATTTTCCCACAGAACAAACAATTCTTAAAGTGCCCGTACACCTTACAATTATCTGCAGATTTTCTGTGGGCAGATGGAAAAAGTGCAACAGATTGGCCCAGGTGGAGATTACTCCACACACACAGTTAAGTGTAGATGGAGGAATCTGTTGCACCTTTTCCATCTGACCACAGAAAATCTGCAGATAATTGTAAGGTGTATGGCCAGCTTTAGCAATGTCCAGTGTGGCAGCTCACTCAGCTTTCTCTAGCACACCTGTGCTGCTCCAACTCCCTCTCAGGTTCTGTGGAGTTTCCTGTCTTTTCTAGCCACTTCCTCTTGCCTAGCAGTTTATCCTCTGTTGCCCCTTAAAGAGACCATAACCTAAATAGAGGGGACACATACCAGCCTTCCAGGATTCATCCCTAGCGTCCTGTACAATATAGTGTAATATTTAATAACTATTAAAACTAGACAGTTGGGGTTAGCTTTTAACATTAGCTAATCAGATAAAAGCATCAGGAATTGAATACAGTGCTGTTATCAACTGCTAATAATATGTTCATGTTGCTTTTCTGCAGCTTATGTATTTCACTTACAGAGCAAAGCTTTTTGGCTGTAACCCATTTGCTGCCATCTACTGCCATCTGCTGCCATCTTTGCAACATCATGCTAACCAGTTTTTTAATTAACCTTTCTTAATTTGACCTCAAGACATTAGATGAAAATATAGAGAATATAGACATTAGATAGTTCTCTGTGAAACATTTTCTTTTTCCTTTTTATGAATTTTTTTCTAAATCTGTTTAAAATACCCGTTTTAGCATTGCTTATCTTCTATATCTGCCAAAGGCTCATACAGCACAAAACCAGTTTGTTTATGTTTATGCCCCTGCATTGATTATCGTGAGATAAATACAATTACAATAAAGAACCAGTATCCATTGCCCCTTGTACCTGAACTTTTCCAATGTTTTAAATCTGCTAAAATTTTCACCAAACTGGATCTCCGCGCGAATTATAATCTAATATGGATACGAGATGGAGCTGAATGGAAAACGGCCGTCCGCACAAGATTCGGGCATTTGGAGTATCTTTTTATGCCATTCGGATTGTGTAACGCCCCAGCGACATTACAGAATTTTGTTAACATTATTTTTAGAGACTTTCTAGATTTTTTTTATGATTGTACATTTGATGATACCTTATTTTTTCTCTCCCGTTCATTGAAGGACACAGGGCAACAGATCGTAGATCCTGAATGGTAGGGTATATCGCCACCTGCAGGAGTAGGACGCTAGGCACATAACTAAAAGACAAGACAGCCTAGGGGCGGCCCCTGCTGGTGGCCCAACCCCTCACTTGCTGACAAGTCTCCAGTTTTTTGCCTAGCGTCAGGAGTAAGGAGCTAAAACATTTTCTCTGGAGAATCTTTTTCCTTTCTTCCGTTTTACTTGATTTTTCTTCTAGCAAGTGTCCCTAGGGTGACAAGCTGGATGACTGTAGATTCTTGTAGTCTCCCCTTGGTGACTGATGAGTGCATGCAGACTCTGCTACAGTGGGTCAGCTGCGACGGGTGGTCCTCCCCAGACCACAAGGACTTCCCACGACGTCGCCTCATCCTGATCCGGGTGATTCCTCACAGCCTGATTCAGCCAGTGAGGATGAGGCTGCGTCTACGCTCCTGGTCCAGGAACGTAAAACGGTTTCTGCGCTGGTCCGCGCTGCCAGGGAGACCCTTAAAATTGAGGACGTTGCCAGCACTTCCGCGCTGCCGCACGTGCAGTTTGGGACGCATAAGAGTAGGCGTCCCGCCAAGGTGTTTCCTTACATCCCCTTCTTTGATTATTTCATTTATAAGGAGTGGAAACGGCCTACCAAGTCCTTTGCGGTTCCCAAGCGGTTCTCGGTTCGCTACCCCTTCGAGGAGGCCTTTGTGTCTAAGTGGTCTTCCCCGCCGGTGGTGGACCCGCCGGTCTCTCATTTGAACAAAGCCACGGTTATTGCGGTGGAGGATTCTCCGTCCTTTAAGGACCCTTCCGATAGGAAGGCTGAGGCGCTTTTGCGGTCTCTGTACTCTGTCTCGGGCGCTCTCATGCGTCCAGTCTTGGCGTCTGCTTTGGTCTCTCAGACTTTAACTGATTGGGCTAAGATGTTACATCAGGGGCTTGCGGAGGAGAATGTCTCCCCCGCTTTCGTGGTATTGGCGGATCAGTTGGTGCAAGGCCTTCTCTATGTTTGCAATTCGGCCTTGGATGCGGCACCCTTGGTGTCCAAGGTGTCGGTGTCGGCGGTGACGCTTCGCCGTTTGCTCTGGCTTAAGTGCTAGTCGGCTGATCAGGCTTCCAAAAAGGCTCTACAGGAGTTGCCTTTTACTGGGGACCGGTTGTTTGGTTCCACCTTGGATGAGATCATTAAGGATCTGACGGGAGGTAAGAGTACCTTCCTTCCCCAGGCGCGCAAGAAGGAGCAGCGCCGTAAGCATGGGCCTACTTTCTCCGCCCTTGTCGGAGGGCGAAAAAGCGGCTTTTTCGCCCTCCGACAAGGGCGGTAGGTTTAACAAATCCTCCTCTTCCCAATCCTCCAAGCGTCCGTGGCAGCCCAAGTCTGCCAAGCACGCTGGCAACCCCCAGTCCGCATAAAGGTTGGGCCCCGGCTCTGGTTCCCAGGATGGGGGGGCGCCTTCGGCTCTTTGCGGATTTTTGGCTGGCCCACATCTCTGACTCTTGGGTCCGGGAGCTGGTTTCTTCGGGCTACAAGATCGAGTTCCTGTCCCGTCCGGGAAACCGGTTCTTCCCATCCAACACGCGACTCTCTCCTTCGCGGTTGGCGAATCTCCGTCGCGCTGTGGCGGACCTTTTGTCCCAGGTGGTGATTGTGCCAGTTCCGTCCTCGGAAAGGTTCAAAGGGTTTTATACAAACCTGTTTACTGTGCCCAAGAAAGAGGGGGTGTGGCCCATCCTGGACCTCAAACGCTTGAACACCTTCGTGCGGGTCCGTCGGTTCCGGATGGAGTCGATCCGGTCCGTGGTGGCGTGGCTATGTCAGGGAGATCTACTGGCCTCCATCGATATCCGGGATGCATATCTTCATGTACCCGTTTGCGAGTCTCATCAGCGGTATCTTCGTTTCGCGCGGGGGAGGACCATTTTCAGTTTGTGGCGCAGCCCTTTGGGCTGGCGTCGGCCCCACGTGTGTTCACCAAGGTGTTAGCCCCAATCCTGGCACTGTTGCGTTGTCAGGGGGTTTAGATCGTGGGGTACCTGGACGATCTACTCCTACGGGCGGATTCGCATTCTTCTATGGTGACGGCTCTGGGGGTCACGGTGCGGTCCTTGGAGGAGTTCGGGTGGCTTCTGAACCTGCGAAAATCTTGCCTGGTGCCTTTACCACGCCTGGAGTATCTGGATTTGGTTCTGGACACTGTCCCGGGCCCGGCCCGGGTCTTTCTTCCTCAGGACAAGCTCCTGAAGCTTCGTTCCAAGGTCCGGCTACTGAGGACTCGCCAGTGGTCGCCCATTCGGGTTTGCATGCAGGTTCTGGGTCTCATGGTGGCCTCCTTCGAGGCGGTGCCCTTTGTGCAACATCATACCAGGACCCTGCAGAGGAACATCCTGGTACTGTGGGACAAGCCCCCCCTGTCTTTGGACAGGGAGATTCGGATCTCTCGGGAGGCGAGGGCCTCCCTGCGGTGGTGGCTTCAATCTCTGGTCTTGGTGCGGGGAAGTCTTTCCTTCCTGTGCATTGGACGGTGGTCACCACGGACGCCAGCCTTTGGGGCGGGGTCCTGGGCTCCTTGACCGTGCAGGGTCATTGGTCGCCGGAGGAGTCCCGTCTGTCGATAAATGTGTTGGAACTTCGGGCGATTCGCCTTTCTCTCCTGTATTGGTCGGCCCGGGTCCAGTCGGACAACGCCACTGCAGTGGCGTACATCAACCACCAGGGTGGCACAAAAAGCATGGCCGCAGGTCGAGAGGTGTTCGGGATTCTCTCCTGGGCAGAAAACCGAGTCCTGGCTCTCTCGGCGGTCTACATCCCGGGAGTGGACAATTGGCAGGCCGATTACCTCAGTCGACAGTCGGTGGATCCGGGGGAGTGGTCTCTGCACCCGGAGGCTTTTCAGCAGCTTTGTCGTCGTTGGGGGACACCGGAGGAGGATCTTCTGGCGTCTCGGTTCAACCGGAAGATGGACAGGTTCGTGGCCCGGGCCCTGGATCCCTGGGCGGAGGCCGTGGATGCCATGGTGGCTCCTTGGGGTCATTACGGTCTAATTTACATCTTTCCTCCACTGTATCTGTTGCCGCGGCTGCTGCGTCGGATCATGGCCGAGGGCGTCACCGTCGTCCTCGTGGCCCCGGATTGGCCTCGGAGGACGTGGTACGTGGAAGTGGTTCAGCTGGTGGTGGACGCCCCGTGGCGTCTGCGCCCCAATCTTCTGTCCCAGGGACCTGTGTTCCATCCTTCTTTACAGTCACTGGCTTTGACGGCGTGGCTGTTGAGAGCCGGGTCCTGAAGGACCGGGGGTTGTCCGATGCGGTCATCTCCACTATGCTCTATATGCCACTATGCTCAGGGCGCGTAAAGAGGTCTCTCGGAGAATTTACCATCGTACATTGAGGGCCTATTTTGCCTGGTGTGAGGCTGGGGCCCTGTCCCCGCGTTTATTCTCCGTCAGCAGAATTCTTGCCTTCTTGCAGCGTGGGGTGGCCCAGGGGCTGGCCTTGATTACTGTGAAGGGCCAAATTTCAGCCTTGGCGGTGCTTTTCCAGCGGCCTCTGGCGTCTTACGCTCTGGTTCGCACCTTTGTTCAGGGGGTGACGCGCATTGCTCCCCCCTGTCCGCTCGCCTTTGGCACCGTGTGACCTGAATCTCATGCTTTCCGTTTTGCAGGAATCTCCCTTTGAGCCCCTTCGGGAGATTCCGCTTTAGTCCTTGTCGCAGAAGGTGGCCTTTGTGGTGGCCATCACTTCCGTGCGGCGGGTGTCGGAATTAGCTGCCTGCAAGTCTCTGTTGCTGGTGTTGCATAGGGACAAGGCGGTTCTCCGTCCTAGGCCGGCCTTCCTGCCTAAGGTTGTGTCGGCATTCCATCTGAATGAGGACATTGTCTTACCTTCCCTGTGCCCGAAGCCGGTTCATAGGAAGGAACGTGCGCTCCACTGTTTGGATGTGGTTCGCGCTCTTCGTGTCTATTTGGAAGCTACGGCTTCTTTTTGTGAGACGGATTCCTTGTTCGTGCTTACTGAGGGCCCTCGTAAGGGTCGGGCCGCGGCGGCGGCTACCATATCTAGGTGGATTCGCAATGTGGTTATTCAGGCGTATGCCGTTAAGGGGCGTGAGCCTCCTTTCCCTGTCACTGCCCATTCTACTAGGGCTGTGGGGGCTTCCTGGGCCTTTCGTCATGAGGCCTCGGTTTCTCAGGTTTGTAAGGCCGCTACTTGGTCTTCTGTTCACACCTTTGTTAAGTTTTACAAGGTGGACGTGTTAGCAGCGGCGGATGCTGGTTTGGGGCGCAAAGTGTTGCAGGCGGCGCTTTGAGGGGTCTTTTGGGTGTTTTGTTTGTTGTTGCCCATCCCTCAGTGTGTTACTGCTTGGTGACGTCCCTACCATTTAGGATCTACGATCTGTTGCCCTGTGTCCTTCTATGAACGGGAGAGATAATAGGATTTTTGTACTCACCGTAAAATCCTTTTATCTCTGTTCATTGAAGGACACAGGTCCCGCCCTCTTTTATGGGGTGTACACTCCTAACTGCTTGTTACTTACTGGAGACTTGTCAGCAAGCGAGGGGTTGGGCCACCAGCAGGGGCCGCCCCTATGCTGTCTTGTCTTTTAGTTATGTGCCTAGCGTCCTACTCCTGCAGGTGGCGATATACCCTACCATTCAGGATCTATGATCTGTTGCCCTGTGTCCTTCAATGAACGGAGAGAAAATGATTTTATGGTGAGTACAAAAATCCTATTTTTCTAGAGCTCTCGATGTCCATCGAACACATATCAAGAAAGTTTTGGGTCAACTACAGGAGCACAAATTATATGTCAAAGCTGAAAAATGCAAGTTTGAACAGGAGACGGTTAAGTTTCTTGGCTGAATTATTTCCCCTACTGGAATAGCAATGGATCTGCAAAAAGTGGCATCTATTCTAGACTGGCCAGCACCAGAGGATCACAGGAGTGTTCAGCGAATTGTAGGTTTTGCTAATTTTCATCGCAAATTCATCAAGGGCTTTTCCTCCATTCTCAATCCTATTACCCAACTTACTAAACAGGGAATCCGTTTCCAATGGTCTTCGGCAGCGCAAATCGCATTTGACAAGTTGAAAGCACTTTTCACATCGGCACCAATCCTAAAACACCCTGACCCATGCCTGCCCTATATTCTTGAGATGAATGCTTCAGAAAATGCTTTTGGGGTCATTCTGTTTCAATGTCAGGGTATGAAATCGCTGCTTCACCCAGTGGCCTTTTTCTGTAAGAAGTTTTCTTTGGCCGAGAGAAATTATGACGTGGGTGACCACTAACTCTTGGACATTAAAAGTGTATTCGAAGAATGGTGTTATCTGCTTGAGGGTGCGGCCCACCCAGTTTTGGTCTTCACGCACCATAAACATTTTGAGTACATCCGCACCGCCAAACATTTGAAACCAAGGCATGCAAAATGGGCGTTGTTGTTTTCTATGCAAAACATTAGGGATAGCAACTCACTTTTCCTCCGCTTATCACCCTGAAACGAATGGCTAGACAGAACTCACCAATCAAATCCTTGAACTGTATCTTTGCTGCTTGTATTCCTTTTTTGCAGGATAATTGGGCCTCCCTTCTTCATTCCGCAGAGTTTACTTACAACAACTCATTGCATTCGGCCATTGGGCAAACTCCATTCTTTGCAAATTCAGGCTTCAATCCCTCCTTTTTGCCCACTCTGGAGTCTGCTATTTCTGTTCCTACTCTACAGGACATGGTCCAGTTCTTGCATGCTAACATCAGAGTGCTTTTGCCACAACAGGACTACAAAGCCTATTTTGATAAGAAGAGGAGAGGGGATCTGGATCTCAAACTTGGGGACAGGATGTGGTTGTCCACCCTTAAATTAAAGATGGCTTGCCCATCCAAAAAGTTGGCTCCAAAATTCATTGGGCCTTTCACAGTAAAGAGGAAAATGAATCCAGCTGCTTATGAACTTATACTACCAGATTCCTACAAAATCCGCTTGGTATTCCATGTGTGTCTCCTTAAATTGGAAGTCTCTGACCCCTTCCCTAACCGGAACCCAGGTCCTCTTGCACCTTCTATGGTTGATGGTGTGGAAGAATTCGAAGTTGAGGCAATTATGGATTGTTGAAAGAGAGTAAAGTATCTCATTAAATGGAAGGGCTATTGCTCGGAAGAGAATTCCTGTGAGTCGGAAGCTAATAGCCATATCCCGAAACGACTATAGACATTTTTTGTGATCACCCCGAGAAGTCTGCCCGAATGGGCATCCGGAGCCTGCCCTTTAGGGGGGGCGATGTAAGGTAACAACTGCTTCTGCGCATGCACATAGTCCTGCTTTCCGTGTGACTGGAAAACATGCACTAGTGCGCATGCAAGCGCATCATGCTCCAGTTCCAGATCCTGGACTTTCAGCCCTGCACAGTGTCCGCATCACCCTTGGCACTCATGCTACTCGTCTTTCCACCTCTTTTCCCATCTTCAGGGGTGAGGGGCACGAGCTGCAAGGGAAGCCTCCTCAACTATTGGTCTCCAACCAGGTATGTGACAAGCACCTTCCTTCTTATATGTTGGACCTGCCCAATCGTCCATGGATTGTGAACTGCTAGCAATCAAATAGTTAACAACTTATTCCATCATCAATTTACTGACGACCATGTGAAGGCTTTACCTCTCAAGAAGCCAAACTGGGTCACTCTTAATTTGAGATTGCAACAAAACAGGTTATAGTTAAATTGTGACATTACACTACATTGAATACATATAAGGTTATCTCTTAGGCCATGTGGATGATAACCATTGATAAGATGGATAGTAATCTTGGACGATAAAATGGCTAATTTTGAGAGTGTCGTCTCTGTTGGTCTGAGAATACCTTCTACCAAGTTTGATTGTTGCCCGCTTAACCAATAATCCGTTCTAAGCCCAGCTCCTATGAGGTGCTCTCCCGGTCACAGATCCCTTTCACAACATTACCTGTCCCTTTATGTGTTATTTTTGCTACAGAGATCGTTCAGCTGTGCTGTGGGAAGTACAACTGTATTTTCTGTATATTTTGGTATGGTGAAACTCCGGTAATATCAGGAACTTTGATTTTGTATATGGAGCAGTCTCTGATCCACATGTTTAACTTATTAACGTATTACTTGAAAATCCTCAATAAATATATTGAACTAAATAAAAAAACTAAAAAAATCCTTTATTACTACATTTAAAGCAAAAATCCAGGATTTTATTTTAATAACCATTTTATTAACTGAAAGGGTTAAGTGCTTGTTTGTGTCTAGGTGCTAAAATAACAAAGATATATTTACCTAAAGTTCTGAGTCGGCACGCTGGCACGGCCCTCCCTCCAGCCTGTCCGTTCCTCCTTCCCAAATTGGAATATTCCTCAGTGTCCTCACATCTATGCACAATGTATAGACGTGATGATTTACTGGACCTTAGACCACTGCAGAGAAAGGGGACAGACATTCCAGGGACCGGTCTAAGAGGAAGCCACCTTGGTGCTTTGAGTGAGTAATTCTTTGCTTTGTTTTTTAACCTAGACACAAATGAGCCCTACTGCAAGGATTAATAAAAACATTCCAGGAGTTCTGCTTTTAAAATGGGCATGAACACATTTGTTAGGTACTTGCTTTTATGTTTGGCTGAGAAACCAAGAAAGAGGGTGTCTCAAATTACAGGCAGACTAAGGGGGTTATTCACAAAGCTGCCGAAGCCACCTGAGTGAATAACCCAGCCGAAGTGAAGCGAGCCGAACTACGTTTGGCTATTCACTCTGGCTCAGTACGGCTGAAATCACAATAGCCTGTATAGTTGCTGAGCGGCTAAGCCGAGCCGAAGGCATATGCTTCGGTACTACTGAACCGAAGTGACAGCCGAAGTGGGGCGAACGGCCTGCCGAAGGCTGGCTATAAGCCCCGCAAATTACAGTTGGGTGGAGCCAACCGTGATCTCAAGGCTGGCTCTGCCCAGTTGTAATGACAGATCAGCCTGACCTGGGGATGCTGATCTGTCATTAAACAATAACAACACGGTGCGGAGCCGGCTGTGACTTCACAGCCAGCTCTGCCCAGTTGTACATTGGCTGGGACCTGCTAGAAGACTCTAGCAGGTGCCGGCCAATAGGAAACAGTTGGGCGGAGCTAGCTGTCACTGCTAGCTCCACTCAATTGTTTGTTTGTTTTTTTTCTTTTTTTAATATCTGTATTTCTTTTTTACTTTTACTATTTGTTAACATTTAAAAAATATTTTTTCAACCTTTTTTTTCCTAATGATTTTCTATTCTTGCTCGGTACCACGGAGGTACCGAGCAGAATAGCCAAGCCGAATGCCACTCGGCGGCATACGGATATTCACTCACTGCCTTTCAGCCCCTATGAGAATAGTGGCAAATGGCAGTGAGTGAGCTGCTGGAGCTTCTGCTCAGCCGATCCGGATGTTGGATTGGCTGAGTCGAAGTCCTTCTGCACTTCAGCTCGGCCGAACATGCAGAGCAGCTTCGGCTGACCGAAGGCAGCCGATGTACGGCTGATTTCAGCCAAACTGAGCCGGAGTGAATAGCCAAACATAGTTCGGCTCACTTCACTTTGGCTGGGTTATTCACTCGGGTGCCTTCGGCAGCTTTATGAATAACCCCCTTAGTCTGCCAGTAATTTGAGACACCCTCTTATTTGGTTTCTCATGCGAATATGAGAATCTCTGAGTAGTCCATTTCTACCCTGTACTTACCCACCCTTCCCCAGACACCCTGTCTTTTATACTGAACTCTGTCACTGAACTAGAACAAGTTGGCAGATCAGGGAAGTTGGAGGCATGTCTGCATACTTATTTTTGAATATTTACTTATATTAAAGAAAGGAGATCTGAATGACAGCTTTTTAGAAGGAGAGGACTGCAATTGCAGCCTCCATTTTTTATCTTGGGACAGTTATCCTTTAAGTACTGCAGCAGTTGGAACATGCAGGAATTTCCTTTAATTCCTAACAATATAAAGGCATGTATAAAGGAGCCAGCAAAGAGACTGTGCCAGAAATTAGTACTTTATTTTAATTTATAGTAGCAGTCTGATATGAGAAGTGATTCATGTGCATTGTCTATGATAGGTAAGGTTAAGCAACAGGTTGGTGAAAGGTCCTCAAGCCACATAGAATCAGATGTATTATCTTAAATTATTACAGCAGCAAATTCCCACACACTGGCAGGGTTTGGGGCAAGGGTTGCATGGATCTGCAGAAAGGTAAAAAGTCAAACATTAGAACACTTTGCATCAAAGTTTTAGGAATCCAATAGACCTTCAGATATACATGTTCACTTTTTTTAACGGAGTTAATACATTTACAGGCATTTTCAATAAAACCATGCAAAGACCAAAGAGCAGTACCCATGGGATCCAATCAGCATCCATATTCAACTTGTCTAGCTTCAGTATAGTCAAGGGCTGGTTGCTATAAGTTGATGTTGATGTGACATTTTCTAAACAAACCCATAGATTGGTTTGAAATTTTAAATATGTATTTATGCGCGATGGGAACCAATATACCCTTTGAAGACCTTTGAACATTCAAAAGATGCATCCAATCTGAATGCTTAGAATTTTTTTTGCTTACAATTATTACCGTAACGTAATGCTTTTAAAGAAAACTTTAAAGTATCGGGACATACTGACATCTTTCTCTGAAAATACTTGTTCCATGTCTGTCTTTTGGATTTTCTAATTGACAGAACAAATATACTAATTGGGAAAATCCTTATCTGCATATTTGACAGGTCAAATGTACCAAAGCTGCTGATTTAGCGCGACAGCCAGAAATCTAGCTATTATAGAAGGAAAGGTTCACAATGGTAGACATCATACTCGACTCAGTACAGTTTACTTTTAAGCAATTATTACATTGATGTTTTCCATTCTTCTAACACATGTGTAATTAAACACATTTGCTGGAGGTTAAACTGTATTTATATAGTTTATTTGTTTAGAATCCTTTTTACTGGGTACAGCATACATGCTTGAACACTGGACATGGAAATGGACAGCCATGTCATGATGGCTTGGGATGGGGAAGACGAATTTGCCCATTTTACATTGAATCCTTTTACTACTTGTATAAGTATCAAATCCTGCTATACTTCTGTTAGTATCAATTAGCTGCTGGGAACATACTCTGTTATATCACAAGCCCCTTACTATAAAAAAGACTCCATTGTTGGTCATTGTAACCCTGCTGACCACAGTTGAAAGGCAGTGCATTAGGGTTGCAAAGCATTCAGTAAGGGAAATTTCACTTCAAGATGCCAGGACAGAGAACCTTGAACCTCCTGGATCCACTACAAACCCATGTTAGTGGTGAACCCGAACCCCATCCCTAATTGTCACTTATTATGTAGTTAACCTCCCTGGCGGTATTCCAGTGTGGCTCAGGGTTAATTTTCAGTAC
This sequence comes from Nanorana parkeri, assembly GCF_000935625.1. Taxonomy (NCBI): domain Eukaryota; kingdom Metazoa; phylum Chordata; class Amphibia; order Anura; family Dicroglossidae; genus Nanorana; species Nanorana parkeri. The sequence continues at coordinate 428,814 of NW_017306972.1, forward strand.
CAAGAGCGGTATCTCCGAGCCACACTCGGGATTGCGCAAAAGTGTAATTTACCTTGTCCCTGTGAGCCCGCGGTGTCCTCTGCTCTGTGCGCCCGGCCGATGCCGGCATTCGGCTTTCAGTTTCGTTTTCGGACGTCACAGCGGGGGCCGGAGCCGGGGGGAAATTCAAAAGTGCAAACATGACATTTACACAGAATACACACAATACAATGTAATCTGCTATAATTACATATATTTATCAAACTATTTAACTTCAATTTTGTCCCTAGAGCTTTGTACAGTGCCCTGCCAGCACTTTTACTGTACTCTATTGACTGTGGTACGGATCAGGCAGTGCCCCCAGAATTCCCATTTACTGGGCCATTTTTTTTATTATTATATTATATTTTTTTATAATTATTATATTATAATTTATGATTTCGTGTTTCAAACTTTATAATACCCAGGATGTCTACTGGACTCTTGTTTGGACAGATTTAGGTGAGTTATTCCTAAGATTTACTAAGACTTACAGGCCTACAATATAAAACAACAAATTGCCATGAAAAACAATGTTCCGCTTTGGCATGCTAAAATCCTGCATAATCATACCGCCAGGGAGGTTAAGGACACACAAACAATATGCCTTAAGTCTTAGATAAGTAGTCTTGTTGTGTAGCTTGGCTAAAGAAGCTGCCATATTTCACCAGTACAATGATAATACAACCACTGAAAGTCATGCCAGCAGCTGGAAAAAATGTGCATGCTTCCATTTTAAAGACTAAAGTGCAGTAGAAATGGAGCCACTGCAAGTTATTCCAGCAGCTAGAAAAAGTTTGCATGCTTCCAAGTCTTAAGACACTTAGGGGTTGATTTACTAACCTTTTAAACACACCACGAAAGTGTATACACCTCTGTAGTGTGTTCCCTCCCAGCATGATCTATGGGAGGAATCGAAACACCTTTGTAGTGTGTACACACCCAGCAGGTGTGTTGTGCAAAGCCCTGCAATGAATTGCAAGGTAATGTGGTGTAAATTAGCTCTATGTTATGTTGCTTGCGTTGATGAATGCAGGAATGTAAATGCATGAGCTAACCATTTTTGTCTAAACTGTGAAGCAGCATTATATATGCATCATGTGCATGATTTTTCCATATATGGCATTAGTGGAAATATGCTTTTAGAGACTTTTTGGTTGATAAATAAGTTTTGCTGTGTGAAAATCACACACACCTGGTGCGTGCGTGTGTTTAGGTTAGTAAATCACCCCCTTAAAGTGTATGTAAAGGCATTTTGTTAGTATTGGATAGAGTATGTAAGACTCCCTTTTTTTTGTGTTTGTCCCTACTAAGGAGATTCTCCATAGTCACTCACTAAGACAGAAAGTTCCCAGTGGTACATGGGCAGCAAAAAAGTAACCTGATTCGGGTTTTTTACCATTCCTTACTCTGTCTAAAACAGAAGTTTTGTCTTTACTTTTCTGGTTTTGTGCTTAATGCCTAGTAGCTGATGTAGAAATCTTGCCCAAAGATTTAAACTAAATAATCTTTAAACAATAAAGACAATATATTAACTTAAAACAGATATAACTTGAAAAACGAAACTGTAGTAGTTGTAAAGGGTACATGGATGGATTGTATTAAAACATTGTACCCCTGACTTTACTTCTATTATGCTTTGAGAAGCCTACAAAACAAAAACTGCAATGTCTACAAAGACTGGAGCATGACTTCCAGACACAATAGGTAGCTTTCCAATCCAATACCAGTCCAACTAACAGACAGGCCTTGAAGAAAACAAGACACAAACTTAATGCGGTACTCCCTGACAAGGCTGATAAGAACTGGATAGAGTTGGGCACAAATTTTATATTAAGTTCAATCAAATACTCTTAGTCCATAGACTTAATACTGTTGACTTAGATTACAAACCTATTAGACTGAATGTTGGTAGACAAGGGCTTACTAGCAACCTAGTAAAGATAATGCAGCACTTCCACCAGCTTGTACTCGACCAGAGATGCTTTCTCCTGGGCTAAAGCGGAAAAAATGTTATCCTACATTTCCTTTACAATGCTCCTTCCTGAATCCAGAGATGTGTTAATCAAGCTATTGATCCTTAACAAGTATCATCTCAATGATCTCTAAACTGTGCACAGACACCACTAACTGGGCAAACTACAGGCCAATCTCTTTACTTAATCTAGACGTTAATCCATTGGCTCAAATCTTAGCAACAACACTTCATACAGTAATTGGAAGCTTGATACAGGGGGTCCCAATGGGCTTCATTCCAGCTTGTCAAGGAGGGGCCAACATCAGATGGGCTTTGCATCTAATACATAGATTACAGAAGTGTTCTGGTGACTATTATCACTGAAAGTGAAAGAAATTCACAAATTCTGATTTGTCACCATAATGGGAATAGTTGGGAAATCTTCCAATGGGGACACTAGTTCTGGTGACCCTTCTGACCACCACTTAACAGATTGAAGTCAAGATTTACTGTTGTTCTTTATGTAATATAAAAACAAAATAAAATATGACTTCCTTGTCTAGTTTCTTAGTGAAAAAAATAGTCTGGAAAAATAATCACTTTTCCTATTTATAATTGAAAGATTTTTGGTATGCCCATATTGAAATATAGTTTCTAGCTCTCAAGTGATCCTTTTATGGCCAGTTCCTATTCTGCCAGCAAAATGCCAAATAATATTGCACCTTGTATACTTAAATGAACAGTTAGTACCAGTATTGACGTAAAGTGACAGTTTGAAAAGCATTACAAACTAGATCAAAGCACTATCAAGTCCTAAAAGGAACACAACTGGTTGGTGACCAATCTGGCTGTCTGTGTCACACATTTTTCTCATTTTGGCCAGTCCCTACTCCAGCAAAATCCCTCATAATGACCTCTACATAGATTACTGGACATATAGTACCAGCATTGTGGTAAACTGACACAGTTTGAGAAACAAAAAAAATTAGAAAAAGAATAGATGTATGCATATATACTTTTTCAAATTTTTCAGCTATAATAGATCATTTAGAAAGTCACTTAAAGTCCTGGCAAGGAGCATAACAGACCGGTGGCCTTTGGCAAGGGTCTTTGCAGGGATCCTGACACTGGATCTTTTGGCTACAGGGTCCACCCTTGATTCCAGACATCGTTGATGTGTTTGGCTTTGCCTATCTCTCAAGACAGAACAAGAGAAGCCTAGATTGTTCTTCAAAGATGTTGGGTTTATCTGGCTTTGATCTTTTTTATATAGTAGAGTTAGAATTGTGGCAAATTCTTAAACTGGCTGGTAATGGTTAGATTTACAAGAGGTGTAAAATAGACCTTCCTGCAATAAAGTCTACACACTACAGTGTGGAACGTTTTATAGATTATGTGACATAGGTGTCTTATTAAACATCTTCTACATCACATGTACAGGTAAAGTCTTACAGTATTAGCCATGTGTTTTCACACTGAAATGTAATTGCTTATTATAAAAAGTAATTGGGTTGGAATTGTTATGCTTGTAATGTAGTTGTTTCCTAACTTAAGGCATATCTAGGGACAAAACTTTTTATTTTGGATGGAGTATCGCAACATGACGAGAATACATTTCTTCAAAACAAAGAAAATGCCTTCTTAGATAGTTGTCACTGACACAAGTGTCCCCATTGAAAAATGTCCCCTTTATTGTTGTTTTAGTAACCTAAAATCTGGATTTTTCACCCATATTCAGTTCACTATGACTGGTCACCAGGAGAAACAGAGAGATCGCTTTAAAGAAATATATATTCAGGTTTTTATAGCATGACAATTACATACAAATAATTATCACTAATTTCTACATGTAGGGGTCTATTTATAAATGTTATCACAAAAACATCCACAGAACCTTCGCCTCGGTATACACCCCTGAACTGTGGGTGTAGCCCCACTGCAAGGGTTAATTAAAAAATTTCCTGGAGTCCTTTAAACTGTGTGTTTCAGTAAAACTTATTTTACTGAAAACTAGGGTTGCACAGATACCAAGTATAGTACTCGGTACAAGTACGAGTACATGTACCGATACTTTTGAGCTCCAAGACTACACTTGAGAAAAACTCAAAAATTAGGAGGCCTCTGTCATCTGTAAGGAGCACACGGAGCTCCTGGGATTTGTACATCTCTGTTTTATTGTATGATTTTGTTTTTATAAATATAAATAAAGTGATGCACAGATACCAGTTTTGCGAGTACGAGTACTGGTACTTGCCGAGTACTTACAAGTACAAGTACTGATACATTTTTGTTTATTGTCATGTGACAGTTTTTCTAAAACAATACAGACTAATGATTTCAGGACAGTGGTGGAGTGCCAGAGCCAGTTCCCAGCTGCAACCGCTGCAACCCTGGTAGTTCTCATGAAAATGCCAAGTATCTGCACTGGTACTCGAAAAGTATCTGTGCAACCCTACTGAAAACTTATTAAGACTTTTTAAAAATTATAATGGGGCTTAAGCAGCTATAACTTTTCTTGCGCTGCCCTGCGCAATAAACGACATAAAAATGTAAAAAATAAAAGTGATAAAGTAAAAAATAAAATTAAAACCAACCCCGCTGCCCCCCGATATATGCATGCAAATAAACACACGCGTAGGACATTGTGTGTGTGCATTAAGTGCTGCCACCATTCCACTGTGTGCCATATTGTGGTAGCCAGACAGCAGAACTCTCTTACACGCACACAATATGCATTAAAGGGTAAGTTAACTTTCCCAGGTAATATGGGAAAATGGAATTACCCAATCTAATCTGGCCCCATCTCTCCCAAACCCCCCTCCCCCACCCCCGGCTATGCTTGCCTTTTGGTGAACAGCCCTTACCCTCCACCAGTATGCATGTACTATCTGTACCCCGTACTGCTGTCCAGCACAGTCCTGCCCTATGCATTTTGAAAGTTTTTATTGGGGATGCACCGATACTGAGTATTTGGGTGAGTACTTGTACTCACCCAAATGCTCCGATCCCTTTCCCGATACCGGAACTTTCCTCTGACCGGCAGTGTCATAGGGGAACATGGAGCCAGCTTCCTGTGCAATCAGGAAGCCGGGCGGCAAGTAATGATCCGTCTCCAGGTTTCCTGATTGGGTAGGAAGCCGGCTCAATGCTGATTGGCTGGGAAGCCGTTTTCCCAGCCAATCACAATGAAGTCGGCCAAACATGGAGCCGGCTTCCCTGGCAATAGGAAGCCGGATGGCATTTCATTACCCGCTGCCCAGTTCCTGATTGCCCAGTAAGCCGGCTCCATGATAGTGGAAGCAATAGTATCGATACTCGGTATCGGTGAGTACCGATAACAAAATATCGGTACTCATACTCGATGTACTGGTGCACCCTTAGTTTTAATCAAAACATTTTTTTTGTATTTGGACAAGTAGATTGCCATGAAGGGCAAGTAGATTCGGCCCGCGCTTTAGCCCTTGGACAAGTTTTTTAAAATATTTCCACACACCTTTAAATACACCTATTCTATTAAAGACCACTGTAGAATTAACCCAACAGTGAACGTCCCTTATTTGCTCCTATTTGGTCTGCTAAATATACTATTGAATACATTTTGTTATTTCTGACAAATGCAAAAATATACCTGTTGATCTTGCCAGTCTAGCAAGCGCCTTAGTTCATGTAAGCTGACAATGCTGTACTGAAATCTCAAACAATGTGGTCAGCCCTGTCTGAACCACAGATTACCCACCCCCATGTTATAGAGATGATGGAAGGGGGGGGGTCCTGTAGACCTAACACACTTCCTGCGCTAGGGGTGAGCGTTGAGGTGAGAGTTTTATCACATGTTATTGCAATGCAAATTTATGAAAGCTAAAGTATTGTTGTCTGGCCCACTGCTCATGTATGATCATCTAAGCATATTAACTCTAGAAAAAGAGCCTTAAATGGCTCCTAATGCTGGCCCTGACGCTGTGCTGACATGTGCTGTTATCTAGAGGCTTATAGGAGGCTGATACCAAGTCCCATTTAGGTACTTCTAATTCTATGTGAAAATGAATGCAATCATTTTTGAGTATTAAAATGAATTACATGTTTTTGTTTTTATATCTGTCCAGAGTTAACCTTTAGGATAAAGAAAAACAATTACAACAAATCTGCAATGAAGATTTATTTGTGTATTCAATAAATTATCTGTCTGATTTTCATAGGCACTGTTCAATTCCATTTCTTAAAGTCGTCCGAAATGTCTTTTTTCCTTTTCTGGTAACATTCTAGAACAAGAAAACAAACAATTCAGAATACTTAGTCATATTGAGTAGATTAAAAAGCTTTGTGAAAGAGTCAGCTTGTATTTACCCTGTCATAAGCTCAAAATATAATATTGTCTGAATTTATGTTTCATTGCTTGTTAATAGTAAAAACACTACACACATCTGTGAAAAAAGAAAAATGAGTGTATACATCTTAATTAATAACTATGTTTCTAATAATGTACAGCATTGTGTTGCATGTCACCAAAAAAACATGTGTTGGTACAGTAAACTAATTGAGAAAGAATATAATAAATTATTGAAATGCCTGTTTGTAAAGTTGCTCTTTAAACTTTTTTGACTCAGCAATACTTTAGTTAACTACAGAATCCACAATAGAAGAGAGATAAATAACTATGATGCACGCTGTAAAGCTGGTCACATCTAATAAAATGTGATTGTAAAACTTTATTAAGACCAACAAGTATGTAGTGCAAGAGCCTACCATTTTCAATATAGATTGAAAAAAAATGTTTGGGTTAGCCATAGTACTGCATAGGTGAGGGCAATTCCAAAAGGAAATTGTACAATCTGATTGTATCATTTTTGGCTATCTTTGGCATGGAACCATGAATAGTCTTTATTCTGGACCAATAAATATATTAAAGTCTGCAGTTTAAGCTAACCACAGTAGCCAGTTATTGATTGTGTGATTATGAACCATACAATTCTATACAGGAAACTCCTGCAATAACACTGCAGTCAATTGTTGCCTTCCCCTTACTTCTCTTGACCTTTTTTTTAAAAAGCTGTGTGCTGCATGAAACAGCAAAGCATTGCAATATTCTTTAGAGTTACCCTTATACAATGGCCCTAGAATTATTTTTTCTCACCCTGCCATGTGTGTGTGTTTTTTTTAAATATATATTTTATGTGTTTTGTTTTTTTACTTTATATCTATCAGAAAGGGGCTAACTAGCCCCTGGGCAATAGCATATTTTACATGACAGGTTCTCATTATGTAGACATCAGGGGTAATGCAACATTATTACCCCAAGTAACACTCAAGCTTAATTGTTTTTTTAAATAAAATTGTGAGCCTGATTAAGGCCCCTTTCACATGGGCCGTCCGTTTAGATCCGCCTGTCAGTTTTTCAGGTGGATCTGATTGAAGTGCAATTTAAGTCTGCAAAGTATATTTAGTATCGTATGTAACAAAACCTCAAATGAGACAGTAGTATATAAGGCACAGTGGCACAGTGAATCAATGCAATTCTAGCTACGAGATTAACATTTTTGTCACTGGTCAAGAAGCGTAATTTAGCCATCCCTGCAAACGTTCTAGTTTCAATTCTGCTCATAGTGGCAACCTCGCAGGAGGTGCAACCACCCACTGTCAATGCAGGCAGCACACATATGCGAGGGAGGTCATGACTTCCCACGAGCGCAAAGCCCCACGCAAGGAAGCCTTATCTCCCGAGCGATCATCAAAGGCAGGTGTGAAAAAGAGAGAGGGAGGGAAAAGGAAGCAGAGAAGGAAGGGTCTCCTGCCTTCCCCAGTGACCCCCCAGTGGAACAGAGCAATGAACCGGCATATTTCATACAAGATGCAAAAGCTACACATATCTTAGGGTAAGTGTGTCCCAGTGAGGGAATAGTACTCATGAGCCCCCCTCAGGGGTCACAATCCGCAGATAAGCATCAGAAACCGTGTAATGCGACCATGCTCTCCAGGTGTGAACCGTGTGAACCGTGGCCGTTAGATCCTCCATCTGGTGAATCTCATTGACCTTTGACAGCCAAAGGCGCAGAGATGGAACTTGGGTCGATCTCCAGAGGGCCGGGATACATGCTTTGGCGGCGTTTAGCAAGTGTATTGATAGCGACGCCTTGTAATTACGCCTTGATAACCTGGTCATGTGCAGGAGGAACACCTCCGGGGTCAGATCCAATTCTGGTGTCACCAATTGGTTGACAATATCTCTCACCTCATCCCAAAACCTGCTCAATGAGGGGCAGCTCCAGAAAATGTGCAACATCGTGCCCACTGCGGAACCGCATCTCCAGCACTCCGCTGGAATGTTGGGGTTCATTTTGTTCAGGACATACGGAACCCTGTACCATCGAGTCAAGATTTTGTATCCCTGTTCTTGAAATCTATTGGCTATCGAGCATTTAAGTGAGAAGTGTATCATCTTGTCTCTCTGCTGAGGGGTAAAGTCAGTACTCAAGTCGGCTTCCCATCTCTGTAAGAAATGTGGAGCAAAATCTGGTGGGGGGGCGACTAACAACTTGTAAGTCTGGGACAGTGCATGTCTGACCGACTCCCCCCCTCCCACACATATCCTCAAAGGGAGTCAGCGACCTGTCCATCTGTAGTTGGGCCGGGATTGCCAGCAAAAAGTGCCGGAGTTGGTATGCAGTCCACACGTCCAGGGGTGTCTCTAGCAAAGCGCGCAATGCCGGTATCCCCAACCAATGCCCCCCCGCCCTAAAGTCCCTTATTCTGAATTTGTTGAGACCTATGAGTGTGCGTAAGCTTCGGTGTTCCATACCTACTGGGAAGTCCGGGTCTCCTATCACTGGAGTGAGCAGGGAAGGGAACGGGGAAATAGAGGAGGAGCGAAACAGAGCCCTCGCAATCCTGAGCGTGGCTCCGACCGCGGGATGTCGGGCGCATGTCGGAGGCATGGGGCCCGAGAGCCACGGAAGGCCTGACAGTGGGGTCGGGGAGACCTTCAGGTCCATGTGCACCCACTGCTTGTGGGTGGAATGGCAACACCAGTCCACCACTCTATTCAGATGTACTGCTTTATAGTAGAGATTCACGTCGGGGAGCCCAATCCCACCTGCAAATTTAGGCATAATAAGGAGGCGTCGGCTAATCCTAGGAACCCCATTCGCCCAAACGTAAAGCGAGAACATTCTGCGCAGGCGAGAGAAGAAGGACGGTGGTAAACGAATGGGCAGCGCTTGCATCAAGAATAGTATTCTGGGAAGTATGGTCATTTTAAGAGCGTTGCAGCGTCCAAACCATGTCACTGTTAGTGCCTGCCATGCTCTTAAGTCTTGTTTAATCCGTGATAAGAGGGGGGCAAAATTGGCTTCGTATAACGATTTCAAGTCCGCCGTGATACGGGTGCCTAGATACGGCAATGAATGAGCTTCCCATTTGAAGGGAAATGCGGCCCAAAGTGCGTCCTGTTCTACTTGAGGTAACGTAATGTTCAGTGTCGCCGATTTGGACCAGTTGATCGCCAGGTTAGATAGAGAGCCGTAACATTTGAACTCCCGCATGAGTTCTGGTAGGGAGACCTGTGGCTGCGTAACAAAAAATAAGAGGTCATCCGCGTATGCAGAGACCTTGTGTTCCATAGAGTGCGACCGGAAACCTGAGATCCCCCCATTCCTCCTGACATGTCCCAAAAAGGGTTCCAGAGCAAGAATGTACATCAGTGGGGAAAGGGGCCATCCCTGCCTCGTGCCGTTCGTGAGCGGGAAGTAGGAGGATCTAGCCTCATTTACTTTGATCGCAGCTGTGGGGTGGGAATAGAGAGCGGATATCCATGAAAACATATGCGGACCAAGGCCGATATGGTGGAGAGTGGACCGCAAAAATAGCGAGTCCACCCTGTCAAACGCCTTCTCGACGTCGGTCGAGAGGACCATCAACGGAGAGGATGTAGAGCACGCCTCATGGATGACATTGATGACCCGCGTAGTGCTGTCCCTGGCCTCCCTGGGTTTGTTTACTTCTGACTACCTCCGACTCCATCTAGGTCCGACAAAAAAACAGAAAAGAGTTTTGTTTTGGCGGACCTAAACGTAATAGATCGGAGGTAATTGGATGTAAATGGACACATGTCTGTTTACATCCAACTGCCCATAGACTGCACCTAACATGGGTCCATCACAAGAAAGAGGAAAAAACTGGCACAGATGTGACGAAAGTGACATTGATTCTGTACTGTTTTGACCAGCAAAGGATCTGTGTACAGACCCCCTGCTGATCAGAGGCTGGCCCCCCGTGAATGGGGCCTAATGCTCAGGGTTAACGCAAAGTTTATATTTGTGATTCTCAGATAGTAACAGTATTGAAGGAACTAAGGATGGATTAAAAACAAGAAAATGCTTTTTCAGCCTATAATGAAAAAATAGCATAGGATCTTTACTAATACAGTATACCAGATAAAGTCTGATATGTCCTTAAAGCTTAACATTTGGGTGCTCTCCCCCTCTTCCATATACTAAGTGTCTAATCCACTGGTCTAGGAGAATATACTTCTCATATTCCTTTCTCCTACAGTGATTTTAAAAGCTGTCCAGAGTTCAGCTTTAAAAAATGTATTTCGGTATGCAAATTAGTCAATTAGTTCGTCAATTTAACTGACGCATGATGGTGCTGCTTAATTTGGGCTGGACATCTGGGCATCAATAACCTTTGGTCATGAAAAGGTTAAACGTTCAGGATTCTTATTAAATGTTGCAAATTTCAGTAAATCCAATGGCTTCCCTCTCCTTTTCTTGCTCTAGTGTAATTGGCCTTTACCCCAGGAGTATCCATAGTAATTGCAGATAGCGCTCCCAAATTAATGCAGTAAAATATCAATCCAAAGCTTTTAGGCAAGGGGAAACCATTTTCTGCAGCTTGTTAAATGGTAGTAGATTTAGAAATTGTAATCTCTGTGTGTTAAAAGCCATTCAAATTTTAAAACACTCATGGCTTATTCTGTATTTTATTTTTCCATTTTTAATCACTATTTTGTCACTTTTTCAGAAAATCTGCCCCTGCTGACTTTGTTCCCTATATGAACCATCCAGACAATATGAATGTTTAGGTAGTAATCTCTCTCTCTGCTATATATGAAATAGGTTCCTCTATTTATTGATACCAGAGCTGTACCACAATATCTTGATTTGCTTTATGACTTTGTATACTGATATAAGTCCTGTAAGGCTCTATGGTGCTCCCACAAAGTTTCATAAAGATCTATTGAAATCACTGTTTCATTCTTTAAAAAAATAAACACGGTACAGAAAATAGTACTTACAACAGTGTCCTCCTTGATGCTGATCACCATGACCTCCTTGGCCCCCATGGCTTCCTTGGCCCCCATGGCTTCCTTGGCCCCCGTGGCATCCTTGGCCCCCGTGGCTTCCTTGGCCCCCGTGGCTTCCTTGGCCCCCGTGGCCTCCTTGGCTCCCATGACTACCATGGTGGCCATGCTGCCCGGATTGAGCTTGCAGGCCTTGGCCACCATGACCTCCATGTTGTCCTTGCTGGCATTGCTGGGTTTGAGTCTGACATTGCTGAGCTTGGGTCTGGCATTGTTGGGTCTGACACTGCTGTGTCTGCTGACCATGTCCGTGACCTCCTTTTACTCCAGTCATGATTATTCTTGGAATTGTCAAGGTTAGTGTCTGGCGGTGGCTGAAAGAAATGATGTGTCTTTGTGCAGACTAAGACACTGGTTTTTATACAAAATTGCTGAACTTTATGACACCAAACTGTGTGCTAATTGGACAATTTCTGTGTGATGCACCAAAATTACGTGCACTCATGTAAACCCTAACTATGAGCAACACACTTTTAAGAGGCTTGTAAACACTGTGATTTTTTTTTTTTTACATCCATGAAGTCTTTGATGTTTACCTATGAGTATAACTAAGCCTCTCATGAAAGGTTAATTATTAAAACATATTCTAAAGACAACTCAGATATAGTTCAGAGCCCATAAACGCTTTGATGTTGCTTACTAAAAGGCTCATTCTGAAGTTCTTTTAATCAGTAAATTTGGTGTGGTTATAAGGTTTATCTATAATCATAATGTTTGGAAAATAATTGATTTACTATTATATTGCATAAAAGTTTAAATAAAATCTTTGTTTTAGCCATACAGTATTTGACACATAATGACGTTACTGGTAATAACAGTCAAGGCAGGGAGAAATGGGCCATCTGGACCCCTTTGTTAAAGCCACTGTTTACTAGACATGTGTGATTTTTTTCATTCCAAATTGAAATTCGTATGAATTTCTGTAAATTCGGACATTCAGGTGAGTCTAAACGTATCCCAATGTTTGATAAAATTCTGATACATCTGAATTTAATTCAGAAGGTAACAGAAGCAGGAGAGTTGTAATTTACTGCTCTCTGGCTTCTCTGCTCTTTATTGACATTCTGGACTTGTATCCCAAATGAAAACAAAGTAACAGAATATTGCTACAAAATGAAAACAAAGAAAGAAACTGAGAGATATGTGTTGTTCTGTAACAGCTTCTGCTTCTTTTGCTGACATTCCCATCCTGAATGTAAACAAATAATCTGACAGTTGTCACAAAATACACTAAAGTGTTAGTTCACAAAAACAATAATAAAAAAAACCAGTGTGCGGTTCCTGCAACAATTTTTCCCAGACTGATTAGGTCTGGTAGGAATGTTAGGGAGGACCCCTGATGTAAAAAAAAACCAGCGTGCGGTTCCCCTGGCAATTGACTTTTAAGGGGGAGCCCAATGCCAAAAAATGAAAAAAAGTGGGGTCTCCCCTAAAATCCCATACCAGATCCTTAATCTGGCAGGGCAAGAAAGGGGGGGGCAAGCATCCCCCTACCCCACCATACCAGGCCACATGCCCCTGGCATTGGGAGGGTGCTTTTCCAGGGGGGACCCTTGTAAAAGCACCTTGTCCCCATGTTAATGGGGACAAGTGTCTCTTACCCACAACCCTGACCCAGTAGTTGTGGGGTCATCTGCATCTGGGTACCCCCTTTCAAAAAGGGGCACCCATATGTCACCCCCCCTTATCAATGAATAAGGGGTAGTTGTACCCCTACTCATTCACTAAAGAGTTAAATAAAATGTCAATAAATACACACCTTAGAAAAAAAAATCCTTTAATTAAACAAAAATCACAACACAAGTTTTTGACCACTCCTTTATTTAAAAAAAAGGTCCCTCAATGTCAATCCCGATGCCGCCGACCAACAACAAAAAAAACCCCAAACACCCCTGCTGGGTATCCAATGCAATTGTTACATCGGGCAGTGGGCAGAAATACACAAAGCCTGCAATTTGCTATATAAAATTAAAATAGCCAATAGCAGGCTAGCCAATGCACCCACCCACTGCCTGATGCCAATCACAGAGTAGCAGACCTGAAATAGAAAGTTCTGGGCCCCCCTAATAAAATCACTCTCCCAATGCCTAGGACATGTGGCCTGGAATGGTGGAGGCAGGGGGAGGGGCTGCACTCATTTTTTTTGGCATTGTGTCCTCTAAAATTCTTACCAGACCTAAAAACCATTTCTTTTTAACTTTTGACAGTCCACAGAGACAATTAAAAAAAAACAAAGTTAACGTTTAATGTCACTTTTCTGCAACACATTTTTGTTCGTAATCGTCATTTAACTAATCCGAAATTAACAAAATCAGACCCAAATCCCGAGAACTGAAATAACGAAACATTCGAAATGAAATGAAACAAAACTAATTTGCCTGCTTACATGTCTGTTTACCAAGTAACAAATGGAATGAGTGACCTGATCTCGCGTACCCTTTTAAACAGGTACATTAGTTACTATTTCCCCATAACTGTGTTAAAGCGTTTTACAAAAATTCACTCTTATTGTAAACTGGTTAGTAGAACGAATGCTTAATTAAAATAAAAACAAATTCTTGGTCCCTTTTCCCCTACGAATTGGTCAGTGGCATCCGAAAACCAGTCTGAATGTTTTAGATGGTATTTACACTGAGTGGCCAGATTATTATGACCACCTGACGTTTGTAGGTAAATTAGCTATAATTTCGCGCTGAATTTGCTAGAATGCCAGACCATTATAAATAGGGAAGCAGGTTGTTTACCACGACAGTAGAAGTGATTTTTTTCTGAAGATATGGGTAAAAAACGCAAGTCCTTGGAACGTGGGATGATTGTTGCCGCTCGGAGCCATGGAGCGAGTATCAGCAAAACAGCAGAATTCGTTAAATGTTCAAGAGCAGCTGTTGTTAAAGTGTTTAAAGACTGGACTGTCAGCAGAAAATCTGGGTCTGAACGTGCCGTCAGCCGTCAGCGACTAGTCAATGTTAGGGCAGAACGGAGAGTGGCAAGACTGGTACAAGACAACAGAAGGGCAACAGTGCATCAAATTACTGCAGATCTTAATCAGGGATCCTCTCAAATGATCTCTGAACGCACTGCTCGCCGTACACTGCATCGTATGGGATATGGAAGCCAAAAGCCTGTTGGAACACCTTTGCTGTCTGCAGTTAACAAGATAAATGTCTCCAATTCGCACAGGAACACAAGGATTGGATAGTCGAGCATTGGAAAAAAAAGTCATGTGGTCCGATGAATCACGTTTCCAGTTGCATCATGCAGATGGCAGAGTGAGAACTTGGCGGAAAACAGCATGAAAGCATGTATCCCACATGCATGAGTACAACTCTTCAAGCTGGTGGGGGCAGTGTTATGGTTTGGGGCATGTTTTCCTGGCATGATTTGGGCCCTTTAATTCGTGTGGAACAACGTCTGAATAGCACAACATACCAAAGTATCGTTGCTGATCAAGTTCATCCTATCATGTTGATGGCGTATCCCAATGGAGATGGCTTCTTACATCAAGACAATGCGCCATGCCACGGTGCTCGTATTGTGCAGGAGTGGTTTCAAGAACATGAAGAAGAATTTACCTTGCTTAGGTGGCCCCCACAATCACCAGATCTCAATCCATTTGAGCATTTGTGCAACGAAGTTGAAAGTCATCAGGCAGCTAGTTCCACAACCATCAAATCTCACAGAACTGGACAGGGCTATTCATCAGGCATGGTGTCAGATTCCTCCCATCTCCTTTCAACATCTCGTGGAGTCAAATGCCAAGAAGAATTGCCGCAGTATTGAAGGCAAAAGGTGGCCCAACGAAGTACTAATGGGGTGGTCATAATAATCTGTATATCATATTGATCAATTCACATGGTGATTTTTTTCTGTGTTCAGAATTTTCTTTTTTTTCTCTCTCATCAGCAACATAAATATCCCTATTGTGAGAATTTTAAAATTGAATTCATTATTAAAATGACCAAATAATGAAAATATAATGCGCTTTATGCTTTAGGGCTGGCATGTGAAATGTCTGTTTTCTTGGGTGTATGTGGCCCTCTCGCTTTTTCTCTGGTTTAAGGATAAAAAAACAGTTGACTAGCTACACTTCCTTACTTAATTCTGCAATTTAATCATTTAGAATAGGTTTTACAGACCCTTGCCTTAGGATTAATTGTAAATTGTTGAATCCCTGGTGGAACTACTTTGAATTTTGCCACATATTCAAGCTTTGAAATCCGACATGCTGGTGGAGAGGGCATCTCTAAACATAAACAATGTAATAGTTTATTTTGCAG
>NW_017306972.1:444470-463645 GCF_000935625.1 Nanorana parkeri
ATTTTTCTAACTACTTTGGCCTTTTTTCAGGTTTTTTTTTTTTAAAGTTAAATGGAAGTCTGTTATATTCCTGAATGATGATATTTCCAATGATCTGTTACTCACTGGTTGTAATCTTAAGCTAGCGTCTAAATTTAGATATCTGGGTGTGGAAATTCAGCTCCCACTTTCCAACTACCTAACTAATAACCTCAGTCTGGTGATCAGGGCGCCATCAGAAATTTTGGGGCCCTTTACACAGCTTTAGGCCTGGGAAACAGTGACGGACCTAAGGAACAAACTAGCCCCCCAACCCCCCCGCTGTCTCTGCACCAGAGGAGCTTACACTCTAGTGCCCCCCACAGTCTCACACTATTATTGATTATCCCTGAGGAGCTTGGTTTGTTTTAAGTAAAATTACCAAATAATAGCCTCTTTCCTCTTCCTTCTTCACTTGCATTTTGCCATAATTTTAACTGGGTGATGGCCTACACAAATGATTGGACATTACCAAAATAAGTTGGGAGATGAAGGATATCTATGAGATTCTGTTCTGTACATTGAAATGGCAGCATGTTGTAAGTGCAATACAGTTAAGTAATCTATAGACCCTAATGGCCTATTCATGGGCCTGTGATTGGACCCATTCAAGAACACAGTGCCTTTATAGATGTTGTTCTATTTACTCATTTATACAGTGTCGTTGTAAGTACTACACCACCAGGACAGTCAATTAGATACGTTGCTAGTGGCAATTAGACTACCCTGGGACTCTTCTGCCAATAATAACTTTTATCTAAAATATGCTCTTGCTTTGATTTTAACATTTTTCCACTTGGGAATCCATAACATCTCATTGGCTTACATGCAGGACTGCAACTGGATCTGGGAGTCTACTATATATGTAATACATTTTTAAGATCTACAGTATCAGTAAAGATACTATTTACTTACAGAACTAATACTATGATATTCATATGCTATAAACATTGCAAATAGTTTAGGTTTGAAACTGCAAATAGGATGGTTTTCTGATGTGGATCATATGGGATATAGAAGCGTATGGAGGATTAGGCCTAGGCTAGGATTAGGCCTAGTCACAAGACTTTATAAAGACTTGTATGCAGAATATACAAGTCTTTATTTGGCCTAAAGTAAAAGTGGAGTGTTGAGATAACTCCACAGTAAGAGGATATCCACTTTAGACAGTTGTCACCAAAACAGGTTACCCCATTGGAAAATTTCTCCTCACCTACTGTTGCTGTGACAACTCCGAAATGTTGGTTTTACAATTACTTTCTGTACCATTGAGGTTGGTCACTAGGACTAATAGTGAGGTTGAATCTCCCAAGCAGAGATACAGACTAAAATCTGATGAAGAAAGCAATGACAGGACCACACAATAAGTCTATTGACATACAAGATTTAAAGTCTATTAATTCATAAACAGGATGGCATAGACCGACTCATTTCAAAATTATAAACAGTGCAATGTCACACAAGCAGATGCTACTTCTTGTCAATGCGAAGCCATCCATAATGAGTCCATAGTCCAGCATTCTATGCACTTGCCAAACTTAAAGCCCCAAAAAAGGGGTATTTTCTGACCTCCAAACAAGTTGGCTGTTTTGCTCAATCTCATGCTGTTTATGAATTTAAGGACTTTTTTTTTACTTCAGTAGGTTAACAGTGTGGTGCTATCATTGTTTGTTTCGTCAGGGCACCCTATAAGGTGCCTAGATACATGAGTGCCACCTAACCAGAGCCATTGAGCTGCTGACATGCTGGAACCTGGATCTGAATTGAGCATTTATTAGTGTTCTAACTAAGCCGAATAAAGATCCAGGTGAAATCTCCAATTGTAGGCCCATCTCATTGATAAACAATGACCTTAAACTTTTAACAAAAATTTTAGCTAACCGACTTAACACTTTCTTAGCTTCATATATACATGTAGACCAAGTGGGATTTATAACGGGACGTCAGAGCCCAGACCAGATTAGGAGGGCGATTGACATTATTTCTCTTCTACAATCTAAATGGGATGGCGGGTCCCAGCAGGAAGGAATGTTGTTATCTGTTGACTTACAAAAGGCATTTGACTCGGTTTCCTGGCCTTATATGTTTGCTCTACTAAACTGTTGGGGTTTTGGCCCCTCTTTTCTTCGACTGCTGCACACTTTATACTCTAACCCATCTGCACAGATTCGTATCTAAGACTATCTCTCTGAACCTTTTGGTATTTTTACAGGCACCGACAGTGGTGCCCCTTGTCGCCATAGGTTTTTGCAACGGCGATAGAACCCCTCGCCATTGCCATTCGCGCCAGTGTCGATATCAAGAGGGTTAGCTGTGAGGGAGTTGAGCATAAATGCGCACTTTTTGCAGACGACCTGTTGCTCTTTGTTACATCTTCCCTTATATCTGTCCCTAATGCCCTAAGACTCTTAGATAATTTTGCAGTGGTCTCTGGACTCAGGGAAATGCCTCTAGGTCAACGGCTCTCAATATCAACTTGCCCTCCGACCTTTGGACTCGCCTTACCCAAGCCTTCCCGTTTACATGATCTACTGACAAAAATATTTATGGATTAAACTCAATACATCCTTTTCATCCCTATATAAATGTAATTATCTTCTGTTATATAAACAATTAAAGGCAGACGTGCACATTACTTTAGAGCTCTGCCAATAGCTATCCTTAGGGCTGACCACCTGTCTTTACAGTCGTTCTTTATGAGTTATGGCAAACCTGTTGCTCGAGGATGTCTAAAGGATTTCTTAACCTATCCCTGATGGAAGCTAATTATAAAGTTTTCTTGCGCTGGTATATGGTGCCCTCTAGACTGTCAGCAATCTACCCCGGTCAGTCACCTTTATGCTTCAGAGGGTACGAGCTTACTGGAACAATGTTATATACTTGGTGGGAATGCCCACGCCTCTGCCCATACTGGAATATACTTTATGCTTTGATTTATAAGGTACTCCGGATCCAACCAGTCTGTGACCAACAGTATGTTTTATTGAATCATCCAGTCCCCAGTTTATCAAGGTCCGAAGACTAATTACTGTTCTTTTTTCTGGCTGCAAAAATTTCCTTGGCAAAGGCCTTGAAATCCCCGACAGTCTCGTTCAGACAGGTCGTTTCTAAATTGTCATGGATAATGGTACATGAGAAGCTGAGTAGCATCCTCAAGGATACGCAAGGTAAATTTGAAAGGGTGTGGGACCCATGGATGCAATACTTGCACATCTCTGAGACTCTTTAACCAAGCGTTTCAGTTGCAGTACTGATTTTGTATTCACCGTGTCCTGGATGTCTCTCTGATCTTTTTCTACTCCTTTTCTTTTCCATGCTTTTACCCCTCCCCCCTCTTTTTAGTCTCCTAGTACTGCTATTTTGAGCTCATTATATAATGTTTGTTTTTGTCTTTGTCCCCTTTGTGAGCATCTGATATGTCTGGTTTGTCATGAAAACCACTGCTGTACGGGTACATGACCTTTATTGACTGTGTAACCCTACTTGTCATATGAGATGCATTGTGTATTCCATCTCCTTGTCTTGTCAAAAATGTTAGAAAAACTTTGTGAAGTTAAAAATAAAAAATCATTTAAATATCGTGCCTGGTGTGTCCCCTTAAACTGCCTGTAAAGTGGCACATCTGTACAATGTATAGAACCTGCTGCAGCAAAAATGACATTTCTAAAGAAAAAAATTACATTAATTCTGACTCGATTGTTGTATTATCGATTTATACCTTGCTGAGACCTCTATGCCTGGCCTGTATTAAGCAGACAATCCTTATCAGATAGCTGAACTCAACAAATACCTTTTTATTCACAAAGGTGCTTTATTTGAATACAGCAGGGTTACAGCAGACAACAGGATACAGCAGATGAATGAATAGATGGTATTTGAAGGTCAGAGATAGTAATGTTTCCAAGCATGCAAGGCAGATTAACATATGGTCATGTTACTGTCAGCCATGAGAAGAAGGGCGGTACGTAACACACAAGGGGAAATGCATCCTAGCTGGGAGGGAACACCATGCAATAATCACAATGACCACAAGATGTCAGTATATGACTTAGCCATACAATATCAATGAGCAAATGGCTTAAGCAAAATAAACTATATAAATTCTCATCTCACGTTAATGTGAATATTGGCTATGACTGAATTGTCATATTTTATACAACTATTGTGGCAGCACAACATTTAAAAAGGAAAAAAAAAGTGTGCGGTTCCCCCTCCTAAATAATACCAGACCCTTTAGGTCTGGTAGAAATGTAAGGAGGGACCACATGTTAAAAAAAAAAAAAGTGTGGGGTTCCCCCTTAAATTCATACCAGGCCCTTAAGGTCTGGTAGCAATTTTAAGGAGGAACCCCATCCCCAAAAATAGGGAAAAAACAACATGGGGTCCCCCCTAAAATTCCATACCAGACCCTTGATCCGAGCACAGGCCTGGCAGGGCAGGAAAGGGGGGAGGACGAGCGAGCACCCCTCCCCCTCCCTGCGATACCAGGCTACCCCTGGGAAAGCACCTTATCCCCATGCCAATGGGGACAAGGGCCTCTTCCCCACAAGCACTGGGGTGTTGGTTGTGGGGGTGCGGGCAGGGGGCTTATTCACATCAGGGTACTCCTTTAATAAAGGGGCACCCAGATGCAGCCCCCCTTGTGAATGAGTAAGGGGTACTTGTAGGGTTAAATATAAAGGGTTTAAATAAAATTGTTAAAAAGAGGCCAGACTTTTGAAAAAAAAATTTGAAGAAAAAAGCAAAAGTTTTTTTTACAAGTCTTTTATTAAAAAATAACACAAAACAAAAAATGGATCCACAAACGTAATTCAGGGTTAATCACGATGTCCAGCGTTGTCCACAACAATGACTCGACAAAATAAAAAATAAAACAATAAAAAAATACATAGAAATAATTCTTAATAATTTTTTTAAAATGATGACCGCTTTTCTGTCCGTTTGCGACGAACACCCGCCGCAGAATGGCATTTTGACAGTTCTATGGAAAGTTCCAACTCGTCGAGATCTCCAACCACCTGACTTCCGGTTTAGTCAGAAGTAAGAGATTTGGCTGAGAAGGCTGTACTGCACGTGCGCCACCCGTGCCATTTCCCTATACACATACTACACAGCAATAAAGTATTAAAATGAACTAGGGTCACACTAATCCAGCACGTTATTCATCTGTGTTGCCCCACTCAATATGGCCACAAGCAGCAACATATACACAATTGAGCAGAGCTAGCAGTGACAGCTAGCTCCACCCAACTGTTTACAGTTGTAGCAGGTGAGCCATGATTGGGCAAAGTCATCATGACTTTGTCCAATCATGGCTCTTACAGAGTACTGGGCCCTGATTGGGCAAAATCTTGCACCTGACCTATTAGGTGCAAGGCTTTAGCCAATCAGGGCTCACAAGGCACAGTGCTGTTCGACCGCCTAACGCCCTGGAAGTTTGTGTGTTTGCCGATCACACGAACTGCCGATGTTCGAGTCGAACTGACATTCAACTCGAATATGGAGCCCATCTCTGTTTGTGACACCACTGCTTGAAGGTGTACCATTCTTCCCAAGACTCTCCCCAGTTTAGGGTGGAATGCACACTATTTTGGCAGCTTCATCAAAAATTGGGGGCTATGCACAAGTAGGACTTGGCTTGTTTTTTATTCCCTTTGATTAAATGTAATTTAAAGTTAAAGTACAGAAGAAAACAAAATTGCCCATCGGCAGGCTTTTTGTAACAGAAGTCTGCCACTTTTGCTATAAAAGCCACTTGAAATTTTATTTGCTGTACTCTGAGCTGAGCATTTGTTTTAATTGGGTGGGACCTGAACTCATTACAACTTTTTGAAAATTAAAATTCTGGTGCTGCTGTTGAATTTTATGAAACATTCATTGGCTTCTGAGTTTGCGCATTCCTCTTGTCTTCCTGTCTACCCCTCTCTCTTTGTCTGCAGTTAATGGCACTTCAGACCCTTGCATTAAGACAAAGGGGTCTATTCACAAAGCTGCCGAAGGATCTGGCCGTAGCTTCGGCCGATCCTTCGGCTAGCTTCGGCCCCAGGACCCCTTCGGTTCAGGAGAACCGAGGGGGTGCTGTACGGGCTATTCACAATACTTTTTGGTATAAAGTAAATATACTACTGCCATCCATTTTAGGCCTTCCTTGGCTGTAAAAACTTTCTCCTGGATGGGAATTCTGGACAATTTTTGTCTTGGAGAGCTTAGTGTTAACAGCGTTGTATACCCAAGGTTTTGCCGCCCAGAACCACTACTGATCTGATCCACCCACCACA
Organism: Nanorana parkeri; assembly: GCF_000935625.1. Taxonomy (NCBI): domain Eukaryota; kingdom Metazoa; phylum Chordata; class Amphibia; order Anura; family Dicroglossidae; genus Nanorana; species Nanorana parkeri. Next base: position 450,767 of record NW_017306972.1, read on the forward strand.
TTATCAGTCCTTCCTAATATGTTCTTTGTAAAAAAAGGGCACGAACCCCCTCATGCTCACTGTGCTTTTGATTGCACCATTGACCTCTTGCCAAGAATCTCTCCTCCATGCAGCTGCATTATTTTTCCATCCCCAAAATGCAGGCCGTGTCAGAGTATATCCAGGCAAACATGAAGGAAGGATTTATCAGAAAATCCAATTCTCTTGCAGGATCAGAGTTTTTCTTTATGCGGATAAAAGGTGGTAAATCCATTCGAATAAAAAGATGGCGCTACTGATTGGAGGTCCCGTGATAGTTGCGCAAATGCTTATCAAAATACACTAAAATAATTATTAGTACATACAAATGCAACTTAACTTCCAAAATTCTCACAAAATCTAAAAGTTGTCAGATAAACAACAAAACTTTGTACATTTAATTTTTTAATTTTTTTTGAAAATAGTTTATTTGTGTCAGAAAGATATACAGTTATGATAACATTCTCATTTGTGAAATACCAACACATTTCAGTAACTTTTGAAGTGTATACCTTGTAAAATTCAGGATATGTTGAGACAAAAGAAAGAACAAAAGTAGGGACAATTCGGTTCAAAACTTTGTACATTTTAAATAGTGTCTTTTTGCAAAACTGTCAAAATTGCAGGTGCACAACATTTTTAAATCAACTTATGCCAAAAATCAGGGGGTTGGCTTCACATTTATGCACTGTGGAAATATCTGATCCACAGTTCTGAGTGCCATAAAATAGTGCAGGCAAATATTTTATCGCAACATAGCATGTTAGGATACATGGCAATGCATCGCAATACACTGCTGTGCATAGTGTTAAAGGAATGTCATTTTTTCTACTGTCGCATATATTTCTCACTCCTGCACTTCCAGGCTTTTCCTCTTCCTTGGCCAACAGCGCTTCTGGAGTTCTTGGGAGTCAGTGTCCTAAAATACCATCAGCTATGCCACCTTTAAATGAGCACTCCTATATATACTAGACCAGGAGGCAAATCCACAAGGGATATGGAAGGACATGAGACCCCAGGCAATGAATGTCTATATAGCGGTGCCTTACACTCTTAAATCACTCATCATCTGCAATGATTTCAATAGAAAGGTTAGATAGCCTTCTGTGCTCAGTTGTGTGAATTAGATTATAGGCAAGACTGCAAATCCAATTGCAAACAACAAGATATTGTACTTCCTTAAAAAGTAATATCCCTAATCTCTAGACTGCAGCAGAATGTCACGTATAGAAATACTGTCCATATACCTTGCCGCAATCCTTACTGGATATCCCAGAGATAACGGGTGTATGCAATGACTGTGGATGGCACTGCTCAAAATACAGTAACAAATGCAAATGTCTCCAGCATGAAGATTCACATCAATTCAAATCCATTTTATTGATAGATGTCATGAAGACAAGCGCTTTCAGGGCTGCGCAGGGCCCCCTTCATCAGGCTCAATAAGGCAATATAGGCAAGGCTGCAAATACAATTGCAAGCCACAAGATATTGTACTTCCTTAAAAAGTAATATCCCTGATGTCTAGACTGCAGCAGAACATCCTATATAAAAATACTGAACACGTGTAACACTGCATTCTGTTAATATATCCTCAAATGTCCATACTCTTTGGTGTATATTAGTAAAATCTTGTATCTCTAAGTGCCAATTCCAAAAACATTATAGTGACATCCATGTGGCTCATGGACTACACAGTCAGTAAAAGCCATCAATGGTAACAAACTAGTTGCTGTACATGTTGTTGAGGCACAACATGAAATAAATGATTTGTGTAGCGTGGTCATAGATCACATTTCTAAGTCCCCTCATTGTGATGATTAAGATAGACTATTTCAACAAAATAAATGCTTTTGGATTCATAAATTGCAGACTGTGAAGCCCAGGGGTCTTAACACCAACCTGTCACGTGCATGATTTTTACCTGAAAGTTAATTCTTTCATTAGCTAGTGTTTCCACATTACGGACAGAATTGTCTATTGTTTCACATAATTTTTGTAAATAATCTCTTGGTATATAGATTTTTAAATGCTAGCATATTTTGGATTTTTTTGTGTGTTTATGCGGTGTGACACAACATCGCATGAAGCTGCACCATACTACCATATATTATGGTACCATGCCAGATTCTGCTCTTTTTGTGCGCATTTTAGTTTGTGTGTTTATTTTTAATTTTTCTTTTGCAGTTTTACAATTCTTACTCTGTCATTATTATCTGTCTTATTATTTTTATTTATCTTTGCCCATCATGACTTTTCCCTTTTTTCCATAGCCAGTTATCACCCTGTCTCCCAGCCACCACCGATCCTTCATTGGACAGTTTAGAGGGTAAATTAGGTTTTGCACATTCAATGAAAAGCACTCTCAGTTTCAGGTGGAATGCACGCTATAACAGTGCTTCCTGCCAACATGTCCCACTCCATCCTGAATGCTTTGTCTGTCACCTTGATTAAAGGGGCCTCCATATGCACGCACCCTTGGCATTTTACTGATATGGAACTTCTAATTTGCATGCTAGCTTTTTTTGCATTTTTAAATGTTAAAACATTTAATGGGTTGGGTAAGTGGGCCCTATGGATCCAACGTTTTCTGGTGGGCCCTAGTGTTCCAGTCCAATCCTGGTTCTAGAAAACTGCTACTAAATATGACAACATCTGCAACCACTAATTTTGAGGTACTTAAATATATCTAAATTATGGACCCTGACAGGATATATACATCAATAAACTTTCAGACAGAATCAGTGAGCATTTATAATTTATTTTATCTAATTAAATCAACACAATAAGCATTGATACATATTTATTAGAATTACGCTGCTTAAAATCCCATGCGGTTTTCACTTTTTGTTTCCTCCTGATCCTGAAAGACAATGTAAATGTGTTTTTGTAAGTAGTGGGACATTGTTGAGATTAAAGTACAATAAGCCAGTGAGTGGTATAATAATACTGTTGATAGAGATGGTAAGACTTTAGAACTGTAATCCTTTTTTTAAGCCATAGCTGTTGGAAAGGTCCTATTCTTTAAATCCATATGGACCTATGGCATGGTGCCACCTACAACTAATTTATGATCCACAAAACTATTTTGTTTAAAAGTTTCAATGCAAATATTAGTCTGCCTGGGGCTATTTTGAGGAAAAAAACAAGATTATTGCTCTTTTGTTTTGTTTTGTCCACCTGTTTTTTTCTTGCTTAGTTTGCACTCCTTGGGATTTACAAAAAGGATCTACATTGGAGCTGTTACTTATACCAACAAATCCAAATGAAGCAAACTATATGATGTTAAGAGATTTTGATTTGGTTTGCTATTCCTTTATGAAAATAACACTGAATACAAATGTGCTAATAAAGAAATAAGAAGGATATAAAGATTACCTGATTTGCTACCCCCAAGTCCACCCTAATCATGAGAACCACCAAAGCCACCTCCTAGATGAGAAAATGTGCATCTTTATCAGTGGCATTGGTACACAGACTTTTTGAATGTCACAATCGCAATTAAAGCAGAAATGGATGGATAGAGGGCCAGTTTACACCTTCTGTTGTGCCAATTAGGACTCATTGCACTGTGTACCTTTTTTTTTATATAGAACTTTATTGAAATGAGTGACATTTCATTCCGTTCTACATGCACAGCAGAGTGCGAGCCTGTTAGTCTGTGTTGCATCCTGCTGTGCTGAAAAAAGTACAGCATGCCATACATTTTTCAATGCACGGGCTTGGTTCACACCACCACATTGCACATATGTTGTGAATCAGTCCTTACCAGATTTGTCACCACCATGTCCACCTTTATCCTGGCCATGTCCAGCATCACCACTTCCTATAATGAATTTTTTTAATTATTAAAAAAGTGGTACAGGGCATGAGAGTCTAGGTACAACCATCAACCAGAGTAAAATTGATCTGTCCTAAAATGTTTCTTAAATAACAGCAGTACTGAAGTGTAGGCACCTTGTTGTGTCTGCTTGTGCTTCTGCTAGTCTCTAAAGTGATATTAAAGTCAAAAGGTGTCTAAGCTATTTCAAATGCTGATGAAATCACTTACAATGAATGCTGCTCCTTGATGTTTAAAAGTTTGTTTCCTGCAGAATCCGCTGGTCCCCTGATCACTGGTCCTGACTTTGTGTTTTAGAAAGCCTCCTTTATCAAGCAGAATGCTATGCACTCACCCTTGTGTGTGCTAGTAAGCTGTGCGTGCCTCCACAAACACACAGACAAAGCTACTTCAAGCTAGTAGATGAACAGTTGCTGGAGTCTGCTTTCTCCTTTGTGATCTAGGACTGTACAGTAAGTTCAGAGAAGCTGAGCTGAGAGACTTGGAAACAGTTCAGAAACAGAGTTCAGAAACATGATGATTGTAAGTGTTTGGGCAAAAATGGAAAGCAGTGTTTTGCTGCTCATTGTATATTTGTATGATCTGGATTCATTATTGAAAAAACTTTGACAGTTTAATACTGCTTTAAAGCTGGCTATACACCGGCAGGTTTTTGTACGAATGTTCTGTAGAAGGGTGTGGCAATGCCACAATGTGATTTGGCAACATTACTCCCAAGAACACCCTGTTAGAGGGGCTAAGAGGTTCCACAATGGGAATACCTTTGCAGAGGAGGAACTGGCTGTTGAGTTCCTTCCAGGTTTTCCGGACTATAGTGGGATGGGATCTCCAGTCCTGGGGCCAGGTGTTGCCAGTTGCCAGGTTGGGCTGAACAGGTGGCTGAGAGCAGCCTTATTATGAAGCCAGCCAAGTGCTTTAGAGGAGAGTTGTGGGTGTGCAGGAAGCACACAACCACGGGTAGACTCTGCTGCGTGCATGAGCACAAGGGACACCGCCAGAAAGGCTGGAGAGGTCCAGAGGGTCGATGACCCTGAGATACCTGTCGGGGAGACAGAGAGGGACAGTGACCCACAAGGGGTGAATGCTAAAAGTCTTGGAGCGGAGGAAAGCTGCTGAGGACTGTATTTCCAGGGAAAGTCCTGGGACTATAGCACTGGGGGTGTATGGGACAGCCGATGTCGGTGAGACCAAAACATGACGTGTTTATGAGAGTCCAAGGAACTGTTATGCTTTGTTTATGCTGAAGAAAAGCAAGTGATGTTGTGAAGTTCATGGACTGTTCAACTTTTGAATGAATAAAGACTGTCCTTTTATGTTAAAGTCGGCTTCAGGAGTGGTCACTTAGCGCTCACCATTGTGCTATATTGACCAAACATCACAGTTCATATTATGAATTTCGTCAGAACATTCAATAATGCCATCAAAGACACGAATGTTGTTTGCAATTTCATTTGATTGTAAACATTTTTAACATTTGGTTTTGGAATGAATGTAATTTCCCAAATGAAAACCACTTTCTCTGTGAAGCTGGCCATACACCTTACAATTATCTGCAGATTTTCTGTGGTCAGATGGAAAAGGTGCAACAGATTCCTCCATCTACACTTAACTGTGTGGATGGAGTAATCTCCACCTGGGCCAATCTGTTGCACTTTTTCCATCTGACCACAGAAAATCTGCAGATGAATTGTAAGGTGTATGGGCACTTTTAGTATTTTGTTCGTTCAATAAATCTTCCATGCCGCTCCTTCGAGTTTTTTCATCACTACGGTCGAAATAGATAATCGATTTAACCCCATTAGAAAGTCAAACAAACATTCCAAAACGGCATTCATTTAATAACAAAGTTCTATTGGTGTATGGCCGTCTTAAATAAATCTAGACTGTGGGCTCAGGCTGTATATGGAGCTTCAACTTTTTTCTAAGTATAGATGAAACTTTTGCTCCTTCGGCCCTTGAATGAACAGAAATGGAGGCAGTGATTTATATGAAAGTACCTTATATTTTTTTGAGTTTGTTGAATTTTCAGAACACAAATTAAGCAAGTGTACATAATACATTTTTTCTTCTGCTGCACAATTATAGGAAACGTTCATTACCTGATTTGTTGGCACCATGATCTCCTTGGTCCTTGGACTGTCCAGAGCTATCTCCTAATATGGAACAGTATAATGTTAGTAATTGGGTAAGACAATAGATCTAAAAACTGCAACTATAGCAAAATCTACGGACACAGTGTATTGTAACATTTGGAGTATAAGTGACACTATTTGATTAATTTGACAGATGAAAGCAGGCACGATACTGGTACAGATTTTGTTTCTGCTTCTTGAACATTACACTAGTTTAAGATGTCCTTTTTGTTTCTCATAACAATATTAATATACTCTTGTAATGTTGAAACCCTCATTTTAGTATTCCAGAATCACTTTTAGAGAGATCACATTGTTGTGGTAATGGGCATAACTTTGGCAATGTGGCATGTCTCTTTTTCTGTAAGATCTAAGATTGCATTTGTCTGTACTGATGTAAGATGTACTTGTATAGCATGGCTTTTTATTTTAAGATCTTAATTTGCATACACTTTCAAATATATAGATTAGAGACGTATACCTGTGTCAGAACACCTCTGTATTGTTTGGACCCTATTCTTATTAATGGAAAAACTCCCACTGGATAGATACTTAGAAATTAAAATCTAACGGCAGGGTTACCAGAAGGTAGATCCATCCCTCCTTGTTGCCAGAACATACTAGGCAACTGTGGCCCTAACGTGTGTACCCATTACATACAAAGATCCAACCTAGCACCAATTGCTACAAGGCAAGCGTGTTAACTACTTATCTTTTTTAATAGGTGGCAACAGTGGCTTCCCTTAATGTAGATCTATTTTAGGTTTAGCAGCTTTTTCACCAGAGAATTTTGTTTCCTCTGTATATTTACAATAGTTATCTCTGGATTGTCCAATCCTTTGTCAATTTCGTTTTATATATTTTTCTTTGTAACTGTACAGAAAAGTCCATTAAATAATCATTCATGATGAAAATCACTGGATTTGGGCATCGGTATTCACTCGACTTTCTTTTCCCCCTACAGATGTTAATAAGTTACTTGCCAAATTGGTTATTGTTATTGGCCAAATGTTCCTGCAAAAATCCACCTAAATATTGATGTGCATTTTTGTTCTTTGAACTTGTTTATTTTCTCTGTGGCGTTAAACTGGGCTATTTGCCCAGGGCTAGCATAGATTGAAAAATATTTTATGCAAAGTATACCATAAATGCAAAATAATGTAAATCATTGCTGTATATTTTTCTTGTTTAGGTAATAATTACTGGACAAATTAGTCTGTCTATATTTTTCTACTGTCATGCAGGAATTTTATCTAGCCATAGCCACAAGTCATAATGCCTATGGAACACCTGGAAGACACTGCTTGTTAAAGCGTAGCTAAACCCAGCAAAAAAAAAAAAAGATGCAATATTTTTCAGCTTACCAGTCCTTCGATGTGGTGGCTGCATTTGTTTTTGCTGCAGCCACCACATCTAAGGACTGGTAAGCTGAAAAATGGAAGACACTGCTTGTTAAAGCGTAGCTAAACCCAGCAAAAAAAAAAAGATGTAATATTTTTCAGCTTACCAGTCCTTAGATGTGGTGGCTGCATTTGTTTTCTTTTCTCCCCCCTTAAGTAAATTAAGTAAATAATTACAATAGAGATAGCTGATCAAAGTCTATGCTTCACAAGCTGAAATTAATCTTTATTAATCTTAATTTATTGTTTTATCCCTATAATCACTATCACTGCATGCATGCATGCATACATTTTGTAAGTTGAAAAAATATATATATATACACATTTTATGTATTATATGCCAGACATAAAAAATAATATAAATCATAATGACATATCTGTGTGAAATCCGCTATTCTATTTTTTTAGGTTATTATATACGTTTTATACCCAGTTGATTCCACTCTGCATATCCCAGCTAAGCATTTACCTGTTTTGCCTCCGCTTCACAAGCTGAAATTAATCTTTAGACATTAGATGAGCATCTCCATCTGGCTGTTTGGCTGAAGCAAGTCACAATCTAATGTCTATGGTCTATGATACATACTCTGCCTGCCACGTCTTGTTTGGAGAAATTTCATGTGTAATAAAAGGCCAATTTATTGTTTTATCCCTATCAGCTCTATCACTGCATGCATACATTTTGTAAGTTGAAAAAAATGTTTATATATATATATACATATATACACATACATACATACACACATATATATGTGTATGTATGTATATGTATATATATATAAGCCGCATAAGCCGATGCCTCCTCTATAGCGCCGGCTCCTGTTACAGGCGTAGTGATACCAAATGCACTCTGCAAGGAATCGATAGTGAAAGTGCGCTTCACTCATTCTGGCCAGCGATTGGTTCGCAAATTGCTCTTGGGAAGGTAGGGCACCCCTGATTGCCCTGATCACTATATTTTTGTACATGAATACATGTAGACTTTTCTACATGAAAAAGTGTGGATTGTTGTACATTAAAAAAAAAAAAGACCTACCCCGAAAATAAGACCTAGTGTGTTTTTTTGAGCCAAAAAAAATATAAGACAGTATCTTATTTTCGGGGAAACACGATATATATATATGTATATATATTTGTGTGTGTGTGTATGTATGTATGTATATATGTAATATATATACACACACACACACACACTATATATAATAATATATTAGACTCAATAGGTTCTCAACCTTTCGAGGGCCGTGACCCCTTGGTAACATTTGCCAAGTTGCGGTGACCCCCAACTGTAAAATTTAGGTATGACGCGGTTGCTGCAGTTACATCTGGCGGCGTGGCAGGAGAACTGACACTGCTGTGCTAGGAGAGGGCTAAGGAGGACTCTCACCTAGCACAGCAGAAATCACACAGCGACCCACAGGTTGAGAACCACTAGTGTATGCCCTCAGAATAAAAAAAATAAATAAAAAAAAACACCATAGGAATGCATAGCTAGATTCCTATTGGCTATTTCACTTTGCAATAGCTAACTAGCTATTGCACACACCCTCTGCTGCTGTCAATCACTAGAAGGGGACCTGATGGAGAACTTCAGGTCCCCCTCTGCCCATTGGCAGCAGCAGAGGGCGGGTGCAATAGCTAGTTTGCTATGGACTATTGCAAAGTGAAATAGCCAGTAGGAATCTAGCTATGCATTCCTATGGTGTTTTTTTTCCTGACTGACGGCGTCCTGTGGCTCCGATGTCAGGAAGAAAAATCAGAGCAGAGAAAGGTTTACTCTGCTTGATCGAGCAGAGTAAACCTTTCCGGGAGGCGACCCCTGGCAAATCGTCATTCGACCCCCGACGGGGTTGCGACCCACAGGTTGAGAACCGCTGCTCTAGAACCAATATGATAGGGCTTTTACCAAAAAAAGTATCTGATACATATTTAAGCCATTTACTGTTTAGTCAATTTTACTTCATCTGGTTCATAGATTTTTAGCTATTTTACTCTATTGCATTTTACTGAATTGAATTTGAATCTGTATTGCCGATATTGGTTAAATAGTTGTTCTGTTACCTCCGCAAGAGCTCTGATCTTGGGAATGTTGTCCGGCACCACCAGCTATTTCCGATACATAAAACATTTGTTAATGCAAGCATGTTATGGCTGTAGATATTTTCATGCTGTTTATATTCCTTAAACTATACTGGTCCAACTCAGATAGAAAAGTTTATGTACTTTATATTATAGGGAAAATTGCAACTTTAATAGTCAGCAATTTTCCAAATGCTGGACAACCAGCGCATGGACATGAGTTTAACATGGTTTTATCCATTTTTCAAGGTATGTGTGTTATATGGTTTAATGTGCACATTCCACTTTATGAGATGTATGACAGTTATTGAGAATAGAAGGAGAAAGGAGTTGTGGAGAGTGGGGCTTTTTAGGCACTCAAAACGATGGTTCACAAAAAAATTTTCTTTATATAAAAAATATACATTTTATTGGATGCATGATTAAAAGTAATTCACAGTATAAAAGATAGGAAATCAATCTAGGAAGATCACCTCCAATATCCACCAGAACCCTGAGTATTGACTAATTGGGACTACATTGGTATAATTTATTCAGTTATTCATACACAAACAAAAATATTCGCTTGTAGGTCGTACTTCCTACAGTATGATTGACACTGTTCAATTGACTAAACTTATAGTTTATATTATTTGTCTCCTGTGTTGACAGGAACCAAACATTTTTTTCCCCTTTGATAGGTATTTTGGGCCACCTGTTCGAATCCGATTGAACTTGATGTGGTCCGTTAACACTAATTGTGGTACTTCCGAGGGACTAGACTTATCGTGACATGATATTAAATTGTTTCGTCAATTTGTAGTATTAATTTTGAGAGCGAAATTCAGATTACAATGGCACAGGTACAGATAGTACACCCATACTGGCGGATGGGAAGGACCGTTCCCTGAAAGGTAAGTATAGTGGGGGGCATGGTGTCTGGACCAGATTTGTGCAGGTAATTCAATTTTTCCAAATTACTTGGGAAAGTGAATTTACCATTTGGGGCAGGTGCAGACTTGGGCGAGGCCGTGTACGGTTGCCACGCGGCCTCATTGATTTCAATGGGGTTACATCCGCGTGGTAATCTCGGAATGTTTTCAATCGAGATTATGTGCATTTGCATGGGAAACTGCGCAATCTGCCTTGTGCAACTGGGGTGCTGTTGGACAATAATGGCACTGCCAGCGTGATCGGCGGTGGTGTGAGATTCCGTGACCGCCCGGCCATCCACACGGTTTTGTGCATGATTGCCGTGTGGAAACGGATCGCCCACTCCACTCACACAATGCCCCATGCATGCGTTTATTCGCATGCAGATGATAGGGATTGGTTTTAATTTGTTAGATTTTATTTAAGTTTTTTTTTTGCTTTTGTAATATTTTTTTTCATTATTTATTTTTTTACTTTATCGCCTTTTTTTCTTCTATTTTTATGTATTTACATTTTTATAATTTTTTCCAATTTTATGTTTACATTTTTAAGTGTTATATATTTTATTTTTTACTTGGCTTTATTGCTATCACACAAGGGTAACAAGCCCTTTTGTGATAGCTTTTGGAGGTGACAGGTTCTCTTTATTGACCCTGTCAGAGAGGGGAGGGGGGAGGGGGGAAGAGGGGAGAAGCGAGATTCAGGCAGGTTACAATTGATTTTTGGACGGCTGCACAGCCGTTTAAAATCACTCGTGCAAAACGGCTCCCACACTACATTTAGCAGTGATGCTTGCCCGCAGCCGGGCTAAATGTAGAAAAAAAACTACTCGCCCGACGCCCGAAACTGCCTGTCCCGGGCGTCGGGCGATAGGAATTCCACACCCCTGACCTTCCCCTTTCTTTTCCCCGGTTAGCTAGTTATTGAGAATAAAAAGGCCAATAGCAAAAATGTAAAAATTGTTCTGTTCATAAGGAATATAAAGGTATAAAAGCTGAAGTGGTCAAAAAAGGTTATTTCTATGCAGTTTCTTTTTCTTTGCTCTCTTTCTGTTGAAGGTTTTGGAAACTTGAGTTCCTCTGCTTAAACTTTAAGGTTCAGCTATTGTTAGCCAATATTTGTTAAATATTAGATTGGTTCCCTCCGTATGAGCTTTGACTCTGGCATTGTTGTCCTGCTCCAGCTGTTTTAGATGTAGAAAATTTACTACAAGCAGAGCTGGCGCTACCACACAGGCAACACAAGCGGCCGCTTAAGGGCGCTGGTGGGGGAGGGCGGAAAAACAGCGCCTCCCTCGCATACACAGGAGCAGCGACAAGGACGAGACTCTGAGCTTCAGTTTCCTATAGTCAGAGCCCAACCCACAGCTCCCTCTGCTGTCTCATCTCTCTACAGAACCTGCTGGTGCTGTTCTTGCACTGTACCGGCTGAGATATTAACATATGAATGGGCTGCAGCAATTTGCATATCAATAAGCCACAACCCATTCATATGTAAAGATCGCTGCCCATTCATATGCAAATCCCCCCCACTGCTAAGGAAGAAAAGACTGCCTGAAGACTGCAAGAACAAGGCATGTTCAAGTATGTGTATGGTGTATATCTTTGTTACATTGGTGGACATTGTGAATACTTTCGTCACATTGACGGTCATTGTGAATACTTTTGTTACATTGGCGGTCATTGTGAAAACTTTCGTTACAATGGCGGTCATTGTGAATACCTTTGTTACAATGGCGGTCAGTGTGAATACCTTTGTTACATTGGCGGTCATTGTGAATACCTTTGTTACATTAGCGGCCATTGTGAACCTTTTGTTACATTATATATACACCTCCATTACATTGGCGGTCAGTGTATATACCTCCATTGCATTGGCGGTCAGTGTGAATACTTTTCATTAAGGATGACTCCGTTACATTGGCGGTCACTGTGAATACTTTTGTTACATTGGCGGTCAGGGTGAATACTTTTTTTACATTGGCGGTCAGGGTGAAAACTTTAGTTACCGTATATACTCGAGTATAAGCCGTCCCGAATATAAGCCGAGGTACCTAATTTTACCAAAAAAAACTGGGAAAAAGTATTGACCCGAATATAAGCCGAGGGTGAGTTGAATACTTTCGTCACATTGGCAGTCAGTGTGAATACTTTCGTTATATTGTCGGTCAGTGTGAATACTTTCGTTATATTGGTTGTCAGTGTGAATACTTTCGTTATATTGGTTGTCAGTGTGAATACTTTCGTTACATTGGCGGTAAGGGTGAATACTTTCGTTACATTGGCAGTCAGTGCGAATACCGTTGTTACATTGGCAGTCATTGCTGTTATGCTATCTTTAGTGAAGATCTATGGAGGGAGGTGTCCCTGTATTGGGGTGCTCCATGGTAATAGAAGTGGGGTATCAATGCTTGTGGCTTTACATATTGGTCTTCAGAAGATGATGGTCATTCTTTTCCCAAATTCTAGATAAGCGAGCTGTAACAAGGACATCTCTG